>NC_140447.1:9424910-9667410 GCF_963576455.1 Neolamprologus multifasciatus | reverse complement strand
CTGGGAAGTAGCATGGGAGTGTGAACTTAAGGTGTGAAGCAGTTGTGTACTGGCATTGTTCCTGGAGAAGGTATTTAACCGAGACCTATGCGAAGCTCAGGGTGAACTCACCATTCGTCGCGACAACATTACTTTCTTTGAGACCATCAAAACTATCATCGTTCTTTATAACATGGACATCTTAAGCGGTAAGTAAAACAAAACCTATTATTGTATTTTTAAAAGTGTTATGTTAACATATTATACGATATTCAAACTATCTTTTTCCTAAAACAAAAGCTTAATTTTCAGGAGTTCGGGAGAACGGCACAGCACCCTTTTCTTTAGAAACGGGGGATTTTAAAGATGGAACAACATCTCTAACAGGCACAAGGTGTGTACAGAATTACGCGATTTTTAATCGTATGTATGTTTTAAGGTTGCGATTGTTTTAAATTATATAATAACAGAGTTTTTCTTTGATTTGTTCCAGGGTTAACAAACTGAGCAGGAAAACATTCAGACACCGCGACCACAGAGCCAATCCTTACAAAAGGTATGTATACAACGGGGTGTATAATTGTGTATTTAAAAAACAGCAAATGGGTTTAAACAATTCCAAATGTTCTAAAACCGACCGTTTTACACATACAGAGCCACGCCAGAGAACCTTATGTGCGGAGAACCAGGGCCGTCAGGAATAACGCACACTACAAGGTATATATATATAAATTAGATAAAAAGAGATAGAGAGGGAGACACGCTTATTCTGTTTGAAATGGGTGCTTGTATAAATGTTTTAACACATATCTATCTTCACAGACTGCAGCACAGTACCCCTCCACATAATGATCAGGACACCGTACTCCAGACGTTTTTGGAATGTTTAAGCAGTATCGACCTCCCAGAACAACAAAAACCTGGACCTTTGTGCAACAGTGGAGAATCAGAAGCGATCTTCATCAGCGGTCCTGCAACACCCCCGAGTGAGTGCTTGCCTCGTGATTTCTCTGATGTTTTTGAATACAGTATATCAGATTTCGATCTTGTTCATATACCCACCCCACCAGAATGTGTCAGAAATAGCATTGATTCACACGTAGATTTTGAAGACGACGGTATAACAGACTCTCAAATATCAGCGGCGTATGATGCTTACATGAAGGTTTCAGACGCTCAACCTGTTGAACAGAGTCATATAGCTTCATTAGTTGATAAATTATGTTTGATTGAAGCTAGACTCAATCAATACCACCAAGAAGCACAGATACAAAACCAACAGTTTATCAAATTCATAAAAAAAGTGTGTAGTACATTAGACATCATCTGCAGCAAAATTTCAAGTCCCTGACTTTTAAAATCCAGACCATGGACCCTCCAAATAAATTATTTAAACATAATAACGGAACCTCCAGTCCTGTTAGATGTTTTGACTTAGAGGCTTTTATGCAGTGGGCTGAAGAAACAGATAACAAATTAGACAATTTTATAGCTAGACTTAATAGTGTGCCTGCATCAGCCTCATCTGATACACATCCTCGTCAGACTGTTCCTACGCCTGCTATTGCTGATGGGTCTATTGTTGTTGTTAATAATAGTGGTAGTACATCAGGTGATGCTCGGACCACTGTTGTTACTGATGCTAACCGTATTGCTGCTGCTGCTGCTGCTGTTATTGAGTCTGTTACCGCTTCTACTAGTACTACAGACGCACATGCGTGTCCGGGCACCGCTGCAACACCACACACCCCCTCAGTCATTGTAAATTTCTCACAAAGTGATACTATCGTGATTGAGCCCGTTGTGCAATCTGGATCTGGCAGGCGCTCCCAGCCACACATTAGAGAGATACCTAATTTTAATGCTCGCGAATTGCGTGAGCGCCTTGATTTTAGGGGTATAAGTCTTGATCATCCAGAACAAGTACCTGCGCGAGTGCGCGAGTGCTTAGCCAATGTGGTAGACCGAGCTGTGGATGGATCTCAACAGGGCAGCGTTCTAAACGTAGTCCTGCGTGGCCCCTCGCTGGCTTCAGATGTTCAGGCTGTTTTAAACGCTGATGATCGGTATGATCCGGAGCTGTTTCTCGATCGAATTGCACAAGTTATGCAGAGTAATGATGAATCTATCGGTGATGATGAATTAGAGTTTATTGTCACGGTAGCTCAGAACAGTAGTGGTGGGGCTCGCTTAAGACTGGCACAAATCCCTTATGATGAGATTCTCTCAAAGAAAGGCAGACATTTATACACACCAAACAACACACACAACAATTTGTGCTTCTCCCTATGTATAGCACATTCATTAAACTCATCAGCCTCTGAGCTAGAAAAACTCGCTACAGCTAAACGGATGCATGCTGAAGTAGGTCTATGCGACAAGCAGCAAGTATCATTCACAGATGTCAGTAAATTTGAGAAGCACTTCAACATTAAGATTGTAATCTATTACCACACAGAAGGGCGTAAACGCCTGGAATGTTTTTTCACACATGAAGAGCCAAACACAAACACGTTGATGATGTATCTCCATAATCAACATTACCACATGATTTTAAACCCAACCGCTTTTCTTGGTGCATCCTATGTGTGTAATTTCTGTTACAGTACATATAATTCACCATTACATCATTCCTGTAAACATAGATGTAACACATGTTATACACTCTGTCAACACCACAGGGGTCCCACAGTGAAATGCAGCGACTGTAACCGCATCTGCAAATCACAACACTGTTACCAGCAACACAAATTACCAGAATTAAAACACAACATGATCCCCTGTGATAATATGAAACATTGCATGCACTGTGGCACCACATATAAAGAATCCAAGAAATCGCCACACAGATGTGCCCAGCCTAGATGCGAGCACTGCCGCGAGCCTAAATTAACCGGAGACTCCGACCATCAGTGTTTCATACAGCCTGTTGAAAAACAGAAGCCTACCGATAAATACATTTTATATGATTTCGAGACTAGGTACCACAACGGTAAACACGAGGCTAACTTTGTGTGTGCGTCTGATCTGAAGGGCAATAAGTTCACATTTAACACATTAAAGTGTGTGGAGGCGTTTGTGCAACATTACAGACGCCCAAGGTTTCGTGGGTACACTTTCATAGCACATAATGCATCTGGCTTTGACAACTACATACTCCTCGAGTACTTTGTCAGACAGTGCATAACACCTAGTGTCATAATGAGCGGCAGCCGTGTGATTTTGATGTATGACAGGGACTATGACCAGCGATGGATTGATTCGTTCAGCTTTTTGCCCATGGGCCTTGCCAAAATACCCTCTGCTTTAGGTTTTCAAGACCTGCAGAAGGGCCATTTCCCACACAGGTTTAATACGAGGGATAATGAGCATTATGTGGGCCCGTACCCAGACCCCTCCTTCTACGGCTATGAGTACATGTCTGAAAGCGATAAGGTGCGATTCATGGAATGGTACCAGGTTGCCTCACAGAATCCCTTTGATTTTCAGGCTGAACTCAGGCGTTACTGTGTTAACGATGTTGATGTCCTGCGTAAAGCATGCAGCATTTATCGTGACACGTTACTGGGTTGTACACAAGTTGATCCATTCATGTATACCACCTTGGCTGCATTTAGTATGGGTGTGTATAAAACGCTGTTTCTGCCTAGAGACACGCTCGCTCTCACGTATGACGGGGCATACGTTGAGCAGAATAAGACGTTTTCTAACGTCTCTATCGAATGGCTTCAATACGTGTCCCATACCACCAACAAAGTGGTAAAACATGCTCTCAGAGGAGGCGAACAGAGGGTTGGACCGTATTTTGTGGACGGTTTTGACCCCACAAGTAATACAGCTTATGAATTTGCAGGATGTTTTCACCACGGCTGTGTTAAATGTTACCCCGAGAGCGAAGTTAATCCTGTCAGCAAAGCATCCTATGGACTGCTGCATCGCATGTTTTGTGACAAAGTTGATGCACTGAGATCACAACACAGTGTGAGCGTAATAGTGATGTGGGAATGTGAATGGGCTGGCTTGAAGCAGACAGACCCTACAGTTGTGGCTTTCATGCACACATACAGAAAGCCAGAACGCATGAATCCCCGAGACGCTCTTTTTGGAGGTCGCACAAATGCTATAAAGCTGTACCACAAGACTGGTTGTGATGAAAAAATATTTTACTACGACTTCACCAGTCTCTATCCCACAGTGCAGTCTAAAAAAGACTATCCTGTAGGACACCCTCAAGTCATTTACACCAACTTTGACAAGCTAGAAAATTATTTCGGCTTTGTTAAATGCACAGTGCTCCCCCCTAAGGGTCTTTTTCACCCCGTCCTTCCCTACAGGTGCCACGGAAAACTGATGTTTCCACTCTGCAGCATGTGTGCTGAAGACCAAAACCAGCATACTGCATGTGGGCACAGGGACAGTGAGCGGGTATTGAAAGGCACTTGGGTCTCATTTGAGCTTGAAAAAGCTGTTGAGAAGGGATACAGGGTTCTTGCTATTGATGAGGTGTGGCATTTCCCCAATAAGACCGACACATTGTTTAAAGACTATGTGAAAGCCTTCCTAAAACTCAAACAGGAGGCCTCGGGGTATCCTGAACACGTCAAGACACCTGACGAACAGAAGAAGTACATAGACGAGTATTATGAGAAGGAGGGAATAATGCTAGACCCATCCAAGATTTGTGTAAATAAAGCTGTTCGTAACTGTAACAAGCTGTTGCTAAACTCGTTATGGGGTCGTTTCAGCATGAGGTCAAATATGGCATCATCTGAGCTCATTACAGACCCTTCCAGATTTAGCCAGCTAATGTTTAGCGACCAGTACGACGTGCGTCAGTTTTGTTTCATCTCTGACGACGTCGCAATGGTGCAGTGGCGGCATGCTGATGGTAGAGCTTCCCGTGTTAAGGACGTTAATGTTTTTGTCGGGGCCATGACCACTGCACACGCCAGACTCATGCTGTATGATTTGCTAGACAACTTGCAGCAGCGCGTGCTGTATTGTGACACGGACAGTGTCATTTTCACGGCACGCCCTGGCGAGTGGATGCCTCCTCTAGGTCCGTTTCTGGGGGATCTCACAAGCGAATTAGACTGTGGAGAGGGTGGTGTGGAGGATTACATAGCGGAATTTGTTTCCGGTGGGCCAAAATGCTACGCGTATCACACATCGTTGGGCAAGACCCAGGTCAAATGTAAAGGCGTGACACTGAACGCACTAAACTCAAAAGTTGTCACCCATGAATCCTTGAAAGGTTTAGTCCACAAGTTTGTAACCAATCAGACATCAGACGCACACCTAGTTGCCGTGTCTGATAGCATCAGACGCGATAAAAAGAAGCTTCATTTGAAGAATAAAACCATTGTGAAAAAAGTTAAAGTTGTTTACAATAAGCGCCGTGTGCTCCCAGACTATACAACCGTACCTTATGGATTTTAAATTAGAACAGGGGTTTGACGCCCGGTTGCAGCACCCGTTCAGTATGGTGGTCAGCGGTCCCAGTAACTGCGGCAAGACTTTTTTTGTTAAAAGCATAATTGAAAATTCTTCCCGGATTATATCATGCAGCATTGACAATATTGTATATATATACTCATGCTGGCAGCCATTATATGACCAGCTTCTTAAGATAAGAGACATAAACTTTGTTAACGGTATACCCGAATCTCTTGCTGATGACACCCTTCTTCCTGCAGAAAAGAACAATTTGTTAATTATAGACGATGTAATGAACGATGCAGCTAACAATTTAGAAGTTCAAAATGTGTTCACAAAGTATGTGCATCATAGGAATTTGAGTTGTATATATCTAGTTCAGAATTTGTTTATTCAAGGAAAATCCAGTAGAACCATTTCCTTGAACACTAACTATCTAATATTGTTTAAAAATCCGAGAGATAAATATCAGGTTATGCTTTTAGGTAGGCAAATGTTTCCGGGTAATACTAAATATTTTATAGAAGCGTTTAATGATGCCACATCCACAACATACGGGTATCTTTTAATAGACTATAAAGCTAAGACCCCGGACTATTTAAGACTCAGAACAAATTTACTATCAGAGCGTCCGGTTGTTTACATTCCAAAACAAAAATCAGCAAAGAGGTGAAAGGATGTCATCACGCATGCGGAGGAATCTGTCTCTGTTGGAGATGATATACAGGGCTCCTCCTACTCTACGCAGAGTTATTATTAGTAATTCAAACTTAGATTTTATCAATGCGCTGTGTGAGATAGCCTTTAATGTATTGCATGGTAACATACCACTGACCAATCAGCAGTACAAACAGCTGAAAAAGAAAAAATCAATAATCAGACTGATTGCAGACAAAAAAATAAAAACTTTGAAAAAGAGAAAGACAATCAACCAATCTGGAGGGTTTTTACTGCCGCTATTAGGGGCTGCAATCCCTTTCATAACCAGTCTGATAGCAAACAGGTGAAAATGGAACATGTGCAAAAGATGTTTTTGGTACCCCAACACCAGTTGGACTTAATAAAGCAACAGCAGCAGCAGCAGCAGCAGCAAACAGACAGCATCAGACAACAGTCTCAGAACGAGTTGGACAAGGAGATGTTACAAGTGTTACAAGATTCTGACATAGATGTGTATGAGAAGGCTAAAAAATACAGCGATATTCTCCAAAGATACCTTACCCTTGTGAGACAAGGTGCCCGTGAAAAGAATGTATTGTCTTTATCATTACCTGAACAATTTAACAGGGATGTGCAACCCCAGTCGACGGACACATCGCCTGTTCATGGTGATGCAGGGGTGAGGGATCTTGTTGCGGAGAATGTTTTAACATACATACCTAAAAGGTGTAGGAGGAATGCAGAACTTATTCTATCAGCGGTGAGCCGTTCGCCACACTTGATCTCTTACAACGACAAAGGCGAAATTATTGTTGATAAACACACCATCCCTGGTTCACACATTTATGATCTAATTAAAGGCGTCACAACCACACACGCACCCTCTGAGGGTTTGAGACCTATCGGCTGGACAGAGTTTTTAAAAGCTGTCTCAGATTTAAACGTACCGTTATCAGCCATATCTAACACAGGCATACGTAAGACCGTCGCCATGTATAAAACCGATCACACACTGTCTGAAGACCCTGGTTTTTTAAAACACACACCAAAAAAGATCACCCCTGGTGGACCGCTGCGACATAGTACACTAAAAAAAATAAAGAATAAAAAAAACAAATTAAAGGGGGGTCCTGTAGAGTGGTTGGATTTTTGAATTCAGGTTTTTTCTTATTGCACCTGAAATTGTTTTTCTGCTAAAAATATTTGCTGTTTGGTGTTTTTTCTACTGTAATGTTTTTTTTTTCACTTATTGCTGCTAAATTGTTTTGTTTTGTTTTATTTTATTACTGTTAAATATATTATGTCTTTATTATTGTTAAATATATGTTTTTCTTTTTTATTACGGCTTAATGTTTGATTTCTTTTATTTATGTTTAAACAATGTATGTTGTAAATCTATATATTTATATACGAGATTTGATAATAAATACCATTGACTCGATTATCATGCTCTCATGTTGTTTTTATTATTCTCATTAGTACATGTCAGTATCCGCATTGCACACACACGTAATCACTGCATACAGCAACAGGTTGTATGTTGTTGACAAATCGACACACCATAGCATCATTACAAATTAAATCAGACCCATACATGTTAAGCACACGCTCATAAGATACACCATTTTGCACATGATATAAAAAAAATACACAATGTTGACCGCATGTGATGGAGAAGTCGTTCTGCACTTGTTTTCCTGAATATAAAACAGTGGAACAGTTTTTTAGAAGAAACATCTTTATTGCTGGGGGAAAACTGTCTAACGAGTGACCAAAACTATCAAAAAAATAACCGCGTCTGTCTCTCGAAATATAAACAGCAAGCCAATGTTCCCCGGGCATCGTAGAAGGGTGGGTGTTTACAATACTCATAGCAGGGAGTCTTTGAAGCCGTTCAGTGGTTAGCTGATCATAGGCTAACACGCCTAGGAAATGTGTGTTTTTATTGATAATGCTGCCGATCACGGCTGATAGTTCTATAGTGTTCATGACCGTTTTTGTCTCAATAGTAGTCCAAGAGCACCTGTCTCATGTTAGATATTTCAATGACTGAATCAAATACCGAATAACACAAGAGGTTCACTGTACGGGGTAGTGGATTTCTGAAACGGGTTTCCAATCTCACGTTCCCTGTTTTAATTAACGACACATTCCCTGAATGTCCTTCGTCAGCTTCCAGATTGAAACAGAATAAAGTGTAGCCGTTACCAAAGTCCGCACGCGTAATAGCTAAGGACCTGTCCTTTAAATGTCTTCCTGTGGTTTGTATCAGCTGGTAAAATTCTCTGGTATAGTGTTTTCTCTGGAAATTGGGCTGGAATGGTTTAGCAGGATAAGCCTGACTATCAGCATATAAAGACATAAATTCTATATCGCAGTTTTCAAAATGAAATGGATTACGCTGGTAGGAGCCAGTGTATGCTTCATTGTCTATAAATGCAATGATCACAAATTTAGGTATCCTACCCATAAATAAATTGTCATTTGTTGATATTCTAGCCCCTGCAGGTATGGAGAAGGTCTTTAAAGACACTCTGTCTACCGTGTATTTTGCGTTTGCATGGTGCAATGCCTTGCTGTGTGCAAGTCTGACGGTCGGTGATACACTAACTTTCTTGACAAAGAGACTGGCTGAGACAATTTTAACTCTGTATGCATTGGCATCCGCTGTCATGAGAGCAAATTCGTCTTTAGAGCGCACAAATTTCAGTGACAGGTCGATTCCATTAAGTAACAGTTTTTCTTGAAAAAATAGGTCTGCATGTACTGGTGCAATCAATTCAACAATACTGCTATTTGCTGTGTAGCCACCTCTGGTCACCAGGCCCTGGTTCTCTCCTTCTATAGATGTGTCATTCATGTGTGATGATGTATCCTTACAGAATAACCCGGTGCTGAACTGTGTGTCTAAAGTGTCCTTATTATAATTGATAAGACATTCTATCACACCTCTGTATGGATATGTGTTGGATGATTGACTAATGAGCCGGTCTCCCAAATTAACATCAACTTGACTAAATATGCTGCATCCAGGATAATTAATAAATCCTACATTAGCGTCCCTAGCCAGGTTTGAGCCATCAGCGTTTGTGATTCTCACACGTGTGTAGATATATGAGTCATTTAGATCCAGGTAATCTTCACCGGACGATGAGATGTAAAACTCGATCGGCCCTCCATCAGTGATTGCAGATACAGGTGGGATTTCGATAAATGTACTTTTCTCAATGCTAGTCTGTGTGTAGGGAACAGTAAACAGGTCCAGCTCTGTTTTTACACATTCTCCAGAATGACTGTGTAACAGTGCCATTTAGAATATGTCAAACGCTGCAGTTTTAGAACGACTGGTTCTGGGTCTTTTCACTCTGCGTGGCGGTGTCCGTTTGCTAGCTCTCCTGCTAGGTTTTGTGGTTTTACGCTTTTTAGACAACGGTTGCCCTGGGGGTGGGGTCTTAGATGGTCTGGGCGTATACACATACAATCCGCTACCGTCCTGCTTAGTGGTTGAGGGTCTGGTTATGTTGGTTATGACATCAGACACTATGCCCGATGCGGCTGTTTTTAGGTGTGGTTTGACTATGCTAACTCCTTTTTTAAACAGTGGTACAGCAAATCTAAACAAGCTGCGGAACAAACCACCCAGCCCTGACCCATATTGCGTACTGGTCCCAACATACCCTCCGAGCTCTCCACCAGCCTGTGATAAGTAGTATTTTACATATTTTGAGTCATCAGTGTTGTAGACGGCCATCCTTTTTTTCAAAAATGGTGGGTTATCGGTCGGAAGTGTAACTTGACAAACACCTTGCCGTATAAAAAGGGTATGTGTTGATTTCGATCGTCTTTCAAATCAATTTCTATGTCGTCGATCAATGTCTTTGACACAGGTGTGTAGTGTGGGCTGTCAAATTGTAGAATAGGCAAGCGGCGGTCATCGTCCGTGATATTTATAGCTCTTAATAGCCTCGCGTGGGCGTCACCCACAAGCTGGTAATCAACGATATCTGCATAAATAAAGATGTTATATTTTCCCCCGTATATGTCTGCGGGGTGCGGGGCATATGTGTTTTTATAATGAAGTACAAACGGCTCTCCTGTTTCGAATCCTAGGATTTCCGCCAGTCTCCCTCTAAATGTGAGAATAGTGCCCCTAGGTCCCATAACACAGGCATGGTTAGTAACTGTGTTGTATTGCATTTTAAGGTCTCCAGTGGTTTGGTACTGCTGGCATTTAAAATTAAATTCTTTTATTATCTGTTCCACAGATGCATAATGACCCACAGACAGTTCGATCATGGTTACGGCGATGGTTCCATCTTTGACTGGGTCATGAATTTCCACTTGCGAATCTGATTGTGGAAAAGACATCCATATGCGTGGGTACTGTATCTCTATAACAGCAACCTCATACGGCTGATCCAAAACGATAGGTTTTGCTAGCTTTGTTCTAAAATTAGATATCTTATTACCCGGGTAAACATGCGCCGAAGCATTCGAGAAGAGGCTTACATAGAAGCCTGCATTGTTGTTGTTCTTTTTATTCATGCTTTCTCCGTCTATGCTCAGTGTTGAATGAATGTGTGTAGAGCTGCGTCATCTGAGTTAATTACGCCTCAACGATGTCTTTTTCTGGAATCCACGAATTAAAGCTGTCGGGCCATCCTAGCCATTTCACTAGCACATGCTTTTTCCGACCCACTTTTTTTCTAGCCAATATGTTTTCAATTTTAAATGTTTTGTTTTCATCAACAACCACACGTTGTATCTCAGGCTCATAAAATGACCCTTTCAATACCTCTCCAGCTAGATCCGCTAGTCTGTACACTGGGGGCTGTCTCCCTATACGTTCCTTGACTGTGAAAATCTCATCGGTGTAGGTCTGCTCGTATCCTTTTCGAAACTTTCCTCTCAGTTTTGATATTCGTACAGTGTCGCCAATATTAAATTTAAAGCACAGTTCCCTCTGAGGCCTCGTTTTGTACAGCGCGTTAAACACCGACTTCTCATTATCCTTATTCACCTCTGCCGGAGCCATTTGGATAGATCTGTGATAAGCATTGTTATATGCTTGTGTGAGATCTGGTATGACATCTACATATCTCCGGGAGTTGGCTGATGTTAAGTACTTCCACATTCTACCCTTGAAGCTACGATTGAATCTCTCGACAATACTGCATTTAACCTCGCTAGCTGTTGAGAAATGTTTGATATTATATCGCTCCATTAGGTGTTTAAAGGTTGTATTATAAAACTCTTTGCCTTCATCTGTTTGTAGTTTCACAGGGATCCTACCCTCACTAAGTATATCCTCAAAAGCAGCTGATACAACATTCGCTGTCTTGTTTGTTAGGCATCTAACCCATGCGTATTTTGAGAATACATCTATACATGTTAGCAGATATCTCACATTATCATTATCTGACACATATTCACACATGTCAACCAGATCGGCTTGAAACTGTTTGTCGATCCCTGTCACCAATACTCTATTTCTGGGGAAATGGATCCTCACAGGTTTATGGAGTGTGTAAGTGTCGTCTTGTTCTAAATAATGTTTGACCTGAGATATTGGAGGTGTTACACCTGATGCCTCCCCTGCCGCTATACGTAGCTTATTTAAACTGGCCAACCCCGCAGGATGGGCTGGATCATGATATATTTTATGCAATGTGCTTTCCATGACTGTGCAAACCACAAATGACTAAGAAGTTGGTGTTAACACGTCTTTTTATTTAATTTTCACACAGACACAATCACAGACAATGGATACTTGAACAGCACACATTAAACCAGGTGTCTCCCACCCCAGTAGTTTCCAATCATGCGGAGCATGGCTGGTTTAACACGTCGGGCGCAAGTACTTGCTTCTAGCAGGTCCACAATGTTGTCATTAATGGCGCATACTATATTTCGCTCTGATCTCAGTTCACACATGAGGTGTTCTGCAACTCTGCGGATTTGTGTTCCAGTCCCATCTGTGGTGTTTGAGCGTACAAACAGCTGGATGGCTGGGATGAATCGGTCAGTCTTGAGCCTTATCATCACATCGTCATAGTAGGTGTCGAAGAAATACTCAGACAATTCCTGCAAGCAGCTGTGTTGCACCTGACTGGGGTGGCCTGTTTGGCATCCGTAACATGTCTCTTGTAGAAACTCATTCAGCGCCAACATCAACAGGTGGAGAGTTGCGAGTTTGATGTCGATTACAGTTTCCTCCCACAGGTCTGATATGAGGGGGTCCTGCGAGCATGATGGTGAGGGTGGTGGAGTCTGGGGGGTCGGGATTAGCAGCCCTATTGATGGTGACTCTGACAGGTCCCACGACGGCGAGTCATTCTCTGTAAAATGAAAACCACAAGCTCTTAATTTGTCACATAGATACACACGCAACCCCACACACACCCCTCACATTAAACCTACCAGTTTATTGTTTAGTTGTCGGAAGGTCTTATGATTTTAGGTTTGCACAGGGTAGCAGGCAAACCAGTCTTCGGACAACTCGCCAGATCGTCAAAAACAAGGCGTTTTCTAATACTCTCGTACGCAGTGTTGAGTCTGTCCCTCTTGATCGCGTCGTCAATCTGGCTAAACAGACGCGACAAACCTCTCCAGTCGCACCACTGTATAAAAAACAAGTCCTTAAACCATCTTGTGCGCTCTTCAAGGTTTAGAGGGTAAGGATTTAACCTCCAGTTTTCAAGCCCTCTGGAAGCAATAAGACTATCCCTGTCATCACATGCACTGAGAAAAATAAAGTCTTCAGGGTTGCGATTGAAACGATCAGCCTCAACCCTGTAAAGCTCAGGGCCTGATGCACTGTTCCACTGGGAAACATACAGCACCTCTGGGAAGCCCACATTGTCCAGGTCCGCACACACTACGGTCCGGAAGAGCTTCCAGTTTTTGGTAGAGATGCTTTGGGGTTCCCCCCAAAACAATCCCTCGCCACAATCTACACTAAGCACAACTGTCCCTTCGGTATATTTAATGGTATACACATACCCTTCAGCGCCGCGATATTCTAACTTAAATACAGTCCCATCTACGGCATTTTCACAGCGTTGCTTTTTACGTTGAGGACCCCAGCTGCATACTCCTGTAGACATACCTAGAGCGGCTGTGGCATGGGCGATGTCCTGGCTGGGTGTCATGGTTGATACAGATGGTATTCTGTGCTCCTTAGGTCGGTGAGTCGTTGGGGTCCTTAGCGCGATGTGTCTGTGCTCCTTAGGCCGTGGCGGTGATGGTCTTAGAATGTGAAAGGATCACTTTTATACCTATATAACCTAAGCCATCCCACTAGGAGGAGTCGATACCGCCCAGAGGGTGTGTTTTCACACCTGAACGCGCATGCGCCGAGCACATCTGAACGCGCATGCGCACACGCACGAATCCGACCAAACGGGGTGGGAGGTGTGGGGTGGGGGGTGAGGGGGGGGGGGGGGGGGGGGGGGGGGGCAAAAAAAGTGCAGGTGTATTACTACTTACATCCACTCAAATTTCTGTTGGATAACAAAGCTTTTTAGCCTTTCGGTTTTGTCCCAGTTTACCATCAGTATCTGTGGACTGTTCAAAGTGGGTAACTTCGATACACGAACATAACTGACAAAAACTTTTATGATTCTTGTATGTGCATTTTGTGTTATCTACCCTGTGAGCTGTTGTTCCTGTATAATGACTGCAAGCTTTTCTGAATTTTATTTCATTCTATTGTATTTTATTTTTACTTTTTTGTGCTCCAAACATTTAGTAAAAAAGAGACCTCAATCCCACGAGATGTCCCATTAAACACCATTATCTTTATGTAAAAGATTACCAGAAACTTTTGATTTTTCCAGACAATTTAATATAATATTCATTACTATAAGATTTTGTAAATCATCAACCACACACATGAAAAAGAGCAGCAGATCTTCTGAAAACAACACCAGCAAGGGTCTGAAATGTGTCTGTATGTTTCTCTTTAATATGTGGAAAATAAAGTGTTAAATATAAGTCACTGCAGTATTTTTGTTTTGTTTTGTTTTTTACAAAATAAAGCTGGCTCCAAAATCTGAATGTACTCTGTATTTTAAAATGATAAAAAAAAAAGCATCAGGACACACTGGCAGGAAGAATAGGCACTGAGCATGTGTGGGGGGAAATGTTGTGGCAAATATCACCAGCATCTATATAAATTCTTTGCACACTCTGATACAATTCAGTCTTTCAAAGACTTGCACAGATGTTGGTTCTCAATGGATTATAGATTTTGTAGAATCACTTATTTGATTTCTTCATCAAGGTTTTTAATTTGGAGTGCCCCTTTGCCCCTCTTAAAGCATTATTTGGGGTGGTAGACTCAAGCAGGTTACACATCATGAAGAAGCTCTATCCACAGTGTTAGCAGGAAAAATTCTGCTCCAGTCTAGAAAATCTGAGACAAACCCATTGTTTGATAAGTGGCTGAAAGAATTAGGAAATTTGCTACACCTGGGGAAAAATATGGAAAGTTAGATACAGTATATCAGACAAAATGAGTCTCTTTCAGAAAATTTAGTTAACAATCACAAGTTGAAATCAATCTCTAATGGTTTTACAGATCAACAACAAGGCAGGTAAGTAAAGCAAACACTAGTAACACATCCAATCATATATTTTTTCTTCTTTCTTCTAAATATTTGTATTTTCTAAACCTTTAAAACTACAAATATATTTTTAAAAAGTATCAGGTAATAAGAGATTACATTACATCAACACATTCAGTTACCAGAAATCGGCCTAGTTTTCTTTCCTAATGTATCGGTGCCCGACAGATTTATCGGGGACCTGTGTAGGGACGCACACACCCCTACACTAGTTCTCTGGTAAAATTGGTTAAGTAAACGGGAAACGGGACTTTCAGTCAACAATGCTTACAACGTTCAGTAACGTGAAACGTAAAAATGAAGAAATTTTGAGATTAATCAAACAAAGAGTGTTTTAAAAGGAAAAACAAAAGTTTGGATTTTATTAATAAATTGGATAATGACGAACCGAATACTTTAGTTAAGGGTTTCCGTTTAGACTACATAAAAGTAATAAATGTGCAGTGTATAGCAGTAAGCCTGTTTCGTGTTCCGACTTATTACACAGCAGTATTACCCCTTTTCCACTAGTATCTACTGGGGTGGCGCGCCTGTCGCCCGTGTGTTTTGCTAGTCATAGGCTTCTGTACAGAGATGGCAAGAGAGCCGTAGCAGACTGAGGGGCCTGCTCGGCTAAGGATTTTACTGACAACCGTTGCGTTAGCACACAGCCAAGACACAGAGTGTAGGAAAGTAGAGGAACAGCGAGCAAGGTAAAACACCCCTGCTAATGTCACTTAAAGCATTTAGAAAGACTTTCTCCGAGTGTTTAAATAGTATTTCTTGATAAGCCTTTATTTTATATGCAGCCGAACTGGCTAGCTTTGTGATGGCGGACAATTAGCCAAGATGCTAAGTAAGTTAGTCAGGTAGCCGGCTAGCGGGCAGCTAACTTGGCTCACCTAGCTAGCGTCTGCTGTAACGTTATAACAATATGCAGATGTAGATTAAGCAAACACGCTACGTTTTTGGTTATGTGCCCATTATCACCCTTTGGTTTGTCAGATGGATATTATACACACAGTAGAAAGGATAGTCACCTAGCGTTAAGCTACTTTCACAAGACTAAATTTGTTTTGCTTTTTTATCTGTAGCTAGCTGGCTACCTTATTGATAGCTAGCTGTGTGGCTTTAGTTACAGACTAGTACTACTACACATTTAAAGGTTGTCACCGGGAGTATCTGCACATATTGTACGTATGTGTGTTGCAAATAGATTTATGATGTTAAGTGTCCGAAGGCCAGTAGCTGCCTATTAAGTTACACTTTGTAAGCTAATGCTAGCAGTCAGTAGATTACCCCAAAGTTAGCCGCTGTTCGGTAACTGTACCGGAGTTTGTGTGTTATGATCAGTATTTAATATGTAAATTAAGCATTGCTAGCGTATGGCCTGCGAATTGTGCCGAAGTGGAATCAATCTTCTGCTTTATTACCCATTGATGCATGTGACTGATTACTAAGGTTTTTCTCATGAAAGGAAACGATATGTTACTCTTTAACTTTTAAACGTGTTGACATTTCTAGTCTGGGTGTTTCTCGGGTCGTAGACAGTGCTTAACACAGGTGAATGTGAGCCTGACCCTTGAGCCACAGCTGTTTATTTCAGTGTTGCTCCAACTTGAGTTATCCTATGAATAGTGAGCATAATATGTAACACTTTCAGGGTCTCTAGCTTTAAAGACGAAATTCTGAGCAGAGACAACAGAGTAAGAGAGACCATATTTATGTGGGCTCCGCTAACACCTGATGAGAATCCCTGTCAGTACTGATTAGGCCCAGTTGCCTTACATTTCCCTTTTCTGGACAGGCTTGGTCTCAAAAGAAAAATGGTCTTTCATGGCTGTGTTTGTTTGAGTGGCTGATGCAGGTTTATGTTTATACAGTATCTGCTATTGTATTTCAGGATTCTTAGTGAGTGTCTTGCTGTCTCTCTGTCATGAACAGTGGTTTAGTATTTGGGCTATCACATGCTGTGTATGCTAGTGCCACATTGGAAGGAAATTACTTAGAGAAAAGTGTCTTATTTGCCTGCTGGCTCTAAAATATGCTTGTTTTTGTGCTCTCACTCACTTGCAAAGACACTGAACTTTTGAAAAGCAGGAAAGCAGCTGTGGGTGAAATTAGGAGTTGTAGCCTGCTACCATTGTGTAAAGCTTGTGTGTTTTGCCCATGTGAGAATCTTTTTTTAAAGTCTGGCAAAATTAAAGAGAGGTGGACTAAAAAAAACTTTAAAGAGCTTTTACGGTATGGGGTAGTGTAAGAATAATCACAGTCTCATTATTTTGGATAAAGATAAGATTTACTGTATTTGTCTTAAAGTTAGGAAATTCCTGCCACATTAGTTAAAAATAAAAATAAACAGAACAAACATAAAAATAACCCAAGTAAGTAATAAATTAAAAAATAACCATGTCAGTCGGTGTCAGGTTAAAAACAATAGGTATTCAGAGTCAGGACTTTGGAACATTTAAGTATACTTTATATGAATCTATGCTTCATTCCTGCTCATGGTCTGCCCGGATGTGTTCTATAGACAGCTGTAGTACAGCGGGCATGTGTGTCTATGTATAAACTGTTATGTGCGTCATTAGGTCACAGGAAGACAGACAGTGCATTAGAACAGACAGCAAAGCTTGTTTGACAGGTGGTGTGAGAAAGGATTTGTCTTGGCTTTTTACACACAAAGGTGTACACTTAGAGAACCAAGGGAAGTTGTCTGCTGTCAAGCTGATTTTTTTGTTAGCCAGCCTCTCGTTTGAAACCTTTGGATTAAGCAGGAACATGATCAGACAATCTTCACAAAATACAAAATGCATGTCCAGCAGTAAGCACGTTACTCTTATTTTGTAGGCAAATCTAACCTTGTGCTAACCCTGCTGGCAGCCAGCATATTAAAACAGATAAGCAGTCCTTCAGCAAAACAAAGAAAACTGAATTGAACCTAAGATTAAAGGTCCTGTGTTTTCTATGGTTTTATAGGGTTTTTGTAATGACTGTGAATTCATCTGGTGTTACCCAAGAATCCAGATCCTACAAATAAAGTATTAATTGTCCCCTAGACTTGCTGTTAAGTCCTTGGGTGTGTATTAATTGGGCAATTAACAATTTTCAGATTGTCAATATCTCTGAGCTGTTAAAAATGTTTAAGTTGTATTTCAGAAAACAAATTTATTTAATTATTTAATTGCAATATTAAATCAGCTATTGAGTTATGATCCTCTTTCAATCCTGGTGATTAGGAGTCAAACACCGCTGTATAAATACCTCTCTGTTTCCATATTTCTTGCTCAGTGGCTGTTTAGTAGTAACCCTCACAGGTCCCACTTTAATCAATACCTGACATAACCCCTGACTTGGGGTGGCTGTATCTCAGGAGGTAGGGTAGGTCATCTACTGATCAGAAGGTTGGTGGTTTGATCCCTGGCTCCTCCCCTGCATGCCAAATGTCCTTGGGCAAGATATTAACCCCAAGTTGCTCTCCGATGCATCCATTGGATGTGTGTGAATGGTAGTTAGAAAGCACACAAGCACATGTTTGTGTGAATGGGTGAATGTGGCATGTTGTACAGAGCGCTCTGAGTACTCAGAGAGAGCTATATAAGATAGATAGATATATATGTGCATTAAGGGAATAGAATTGGCTTGCATGACCTTTAAAGTAGTCATTGTAAACCACACATGATATGAAAAGCTGATGACTAGTTGATGACTTGGAAGAATGGTTGAATTTCCTCAGATACTTATTTAGTATATTTTTCTCAGCTGACTGGGGCTGTAATAGGTTGTGGATTTGCTCTGTGTTACTTAATGGATGCTGTCTTTTGCAAGAAGTTGTGTCTGACTAATGTGCTGACAGTGGTTTAGTGTCCAGAAATCTTAACATCAGTTGACTCTTCACTAACCCCCACACGAGCATTATAACTATGGATGGGAGGCTTTTCAGGCCTTTGGAAATGTTGCAGTAACTGAAGTAAATTGTTCGTGGTTGCCACAGATTTGAATTGTGTTTGTGGCACACTAAAAATTTATAAGGTGCTACTTGGAAAATGTTTTAAGTGTCAACTATTTTGAGACAAATAAATAACAGAGCAGTATAATCAAATGCCTCTCCAGTAGGGCTGGGCGATATGGCCTAAAATTCATATCGCGATATAATTTGAAGCATGTGCGGTAACGATATATATCACGATATATTCTTTTCTTCTGTATAACGTATTTTCCGCACTATAAGGCACACTTAAAATCCTTTAATTTTCTCAAAAATCGAGAGTGTACCTTATGTATGAATTCTGGTTGTGCTTACTGACCTCAAACCGATTTTGGCGTGCAGAAATCTGTTAAAAAATGTTTTAGTACAACATTGGTAAGCTGCACTGCTTGACTGCTTCGCGGAGTAATCTGGGTCCAAAACTCCATCCATTTCAGGTCCCAAAGTCAAACGAACACTGAGAGTTAAAAACGGTCTAAATTCTTTCATCTTTAATTAAATCATCAACGTTGCTGCTTTATCGGGTGTAACAATTAAGTTTAACATCCAGGCATCCATGAAAACAGAATTTATTAAATTTAACGGAGTTAGAAGTTAACAGGAAGTTAGCTCGCTAGTTTCCACCTAAACATTTCATACCATGTTCTGACTGAGAGATTTTTGAAACTAATTAAAACGTACAGCTCTGCTACCACTTCCAACATAAATGAAGACAGAAAACTAAACAGCAGTGGCGTTTGCAGGGTTACTGAAGTTGGACTACCTGGTATATAATGTTGTGCTACGTGATTGCTAGCGACACAGCTATGTTAGCATTACATTAGCACAGTGAAGCTGGAGGATGAACGCCAACTTTTTTCCACTCGATAAAAGTTAACGTGAGGGATTCTGGTGGTCAGGGACAAATGCAATCGCATAGCAGGATGCTATACACGGGCCAAACTTCAGTCAGGAGAACAACTGAGATTATTCATCTACAATACGAAGTTAGTTATTAATATACTGCAACAACATGGGAATAGAGCAGCTGCGAGAGAATTCAACATTAATGAATCAATGTTACGGAAGTGGAGAAAGCGCAGTTTTTCACTTTCCCCATATTTCAAAAGTGCTTCATCTCTTTGCTATGACTGTCACCCGGCATAATTTGCAGATGATAATGGTTTTAGCCGCTGCGATGCTTTCGTCCAAAACAGGCACAGCTTGATGACATCATCGCAATAGAGTGATATAGTCAAAATCTCTATCGTTGGCCAAATTTATATCATTTCTATCGTATATCGTTTATATCGCCCACCCCTACTCTCCAGTGAGTCTCTCATCCTACTAGACTCCAACCAACCAGTCTTAATATTTCTTGGGGTGCTCTGCAACCGCAGTGAGCTGAAGGGTTCAGCTCACAGTGGGTCTCCAAGCAGAACAAAGACTGCTGTCTCCAGCTGCAGTCCAACGTGGAGTCTTGGAGTCTGTGTTTACATGATAAGACACTCTGGAGAAACAGCTTAGTGACAGTGGTCTCTGCAGTGATGTGACCAGTGAGATGGCTGGTAAGAAAACATGAGCTGGGATGTGTGGGGGGACCTGAACTTTCAAAATATCGGCAAGGGCATATCTGCTAGTTAACTGATTGCAGATGTAGTCATTGTCTTGTAACAATAAAGAAAGCCAGAATGAGTTGCCAAATATACTTGAGCAGACATAAACGTTCTTGGATGGCCCACCCAAGTTACACAAGGTACTCAGCTTTAGTTCTGTTAACCTGAAGCGCTTCAGCACTTAGTGTCCTTACAGTTTGATTATTGTGGTTGAAATAAATACATATCAAGTCGTAACTATATATTTGTTATCTTAATCAGGTCAGAGGTCAGACCTTTCTACCAGCTAAATCTTATCCTAAAAACCTGTGCTTTTCTGTTTCAGTGGAACCATGGGACACGGAGTAGGCTGAACCAGAGGGTCTAGCAGCACACACCAGTTGTGAGTATACATGATTTTTGTTTTTTTATTTTTCTGGAATTTCTGTGGAGAATTACAGTTATTGGGTACTATTCATATCTGAAGAGATAGAATAATATAAGAATAAAACTGTAACTCCATGTATAAAATAAATAATTCCAAACCATCAACATTTGTGTTTATTTGAAGCACTTTACACTTCACAGAAAGTAAAAGTTCTCCCAAATCTGTCCTGGTACTTCTGTGGCATAGCAAGAGAATGCTGTCTTGTATAATTTGAAGAGAAATATTCTCTTATTAAACCTTGGCCAAGTTTGAATTTTAGATTAGAGTACTTTAAAATTCATTTCCTGTTTCAAGTGTGGCCATAGTTGCGACTGCTTTTGACTCAACATTGCCCTGACTGTGCTGGATTAAAAAAAAAAAAAACTGCACGGGTAACATGGTCTCGCTTTCTCACTCTGGTGAAAGAGAATATAAAAGTGAAGGCTGCTTACAGAGGATGTTGATTAACTTTGAGGAGCTGTTAGCTGGTTAGACCTCAGTTACAAACCTGTCATTCACAATATGCAGCTTTTTTGATTTCTCTGTATTCTTATTGAGAAATATCGGAGCTCACGTTTCTTTTGTGAATTGACTCGGTCATTTGTGTGTAATGTTTGCGGGTTTAAAGGTTTTCCACTGTGGTGTATGACATGGCCACGGCCTCATCTAGAGCAGAGACTAGCCATAACCACAGAGGAACGTCACAACTCTATGCCATTGGTGAGTAAAACACTGTGGGCTACGATGTGTAAAAGTGTCAGTCGCCTCAGGGTGTTGCCACTCCCACAAAAAGCTTATGTTGAAGCACTCTGTGTACATTTTCTATGTGAATACTCATGTATCACACTTTATGACCTAAATGTCAGAGTTAGTGTCACTTTTTCTGCTGTAAATATAATGTAATTGAGTTTAAATGGTGTCTTTCTCTCTTCATTTTCTCTCCATCAGTGTCCTGTGCCAAACTCAAGAGGAAGAAGAGTTCCCTGTTTGGGACTGCCATTTATGTGGAGGTGACAGCTGAGGGGGAGACGCGGCGCACCACGAAATCTCATAGCTCCTCCAATCCTAAATGGGACGAGAGGCTCACTTTGTAAGTGTGCTGTGTACAACTGGCTGACAGCGTTCAACAGGCTGTGTGTTGAAGCATGTCATTTTATTTAATGTCAGTGGCTGTTTCTTTCATCTTTATTTATTTAACAGCCTAGTTTGTGGAGACGAGACACACACACACACACACACACACACACAAACAAGCAAAAAGGTATGACGTTTCCAGAAGCTGTTCTGCAGTATTATGCCGTGTTGACATTAAAAGCTGTTGACGTTTCTGTGGTGCTTTGTTTTTTTTTTTTGGTTCAGCAGTCTTATACAGTATTTAATCAAAGAGTGGTTGTTGAATCTTATTAGGCAATCATAAGAGCAGGAGAACCCTCAGATGGCTGGGAAAAGGGAAAGTTGTATGATAATATACAAAACTCTTTGTATCATTTAAAAGCCCGCAGTTCTTTGAGTGGTCAGACTGGACTAGAAAAGTTCTGTAAATGGTGTTTGATTTACCATTTAATGGAGCCAGCATCCTGAACATGGCAGACGTTTGCAGCTCTCTGGCTTCCGACTGGCTCAGCCATATGTCAGAAGCATGTCGTTGGAAATGCTAATTGGCTTGATGGGGTCATTATTGCTGACAAGACAGAGCGCTGCTTGTTTGTGGTCTCGTGTTTACACAATGGATGTTTTGCAAGCTGTTATGGGTGCTACACAAAGGCTTTAATCTTCAGTGTTTTTCTTTAGGCTGATAGTCAGAGACCTAAATGCAGTTACTGTGCTGTATAGTGTTCATTTTGAAGATGGAAATCAAAGAGGTGGGGAATAACTGTTGAGAGGGGGACTTGTTGAATCATAGTTACATGTCATATCAAATCAGTGTGTTCCCTTTGCTCGCCTTAGCGATATGTTTATTCACTGATTCACACACAAATGCTTTATAAAAGTTCTAGAGTTGCTCTTAAATCTCAGTGTATTTGAAATATAAGTCTGAGTATTGCAGAGCGTTTCAACAATAAGAGCCTTTTATTCCTTAGTTGAGTCGTCCTAGAGTAAAAAGAAGATTAAAATACTGCCAGTTTTGTTTTGTTTTTTTTAACTTTAAAAAACTAAAAGTACAGTTTTAACTGCTGCTCTTCCTTTTTGCGATAGCATAAATCTATTTGAATTGTTTAAAAAGATTTTGGGGGGAATTTCAAGAATTACACATATTTTGTGTGTGTTTGTTTATGATTCTCTAGGAATGTAACTCCACACACACAGGTGGATTTCAAAGTTTGGAGCCACCACACCCTGAAAGCAGATGCTCTGCTGGGCAAAGCCACGCTGGACCTCACTCGAGCCTTGGAAGACCATGACAGAAAATGTAACTTTTTTTGTTACAGAAAGTAGCAAATTGTACCCATGTAGAAAGTGTAGGTTGTAATTTGTCTAACTGTTTAGTAAATATACAGTTAGGACAGCATCAAAACAGGGTTTTTCCCAGCTCAAAAAATGTTTGTATTCAGGAGAAACCCGACAGAAAACCACTTCATTATGGATTGTTTAAATCAGGCTCACTAGTACTATGTGTTGCATGACCCTGATAATATCCTCCAAAGATGCAGAAGCATAGTGTCATGTAATTGTAGTTTTTAAAAAAAAACGTTATTTGTAATTATTATTCGCTGTTTCTAATACTATCCTTGCTTTGAATCCACAGTAGAGAATGTGAAGGAAGTGCTGAAGCTGAGTGCGGAGCAGAAGGGGGTGACAGTGCCCATGGGGGAGCTGACTGTGTACCTTGATGGACTCACTATCACCGACCAGGAGGAACTGGCACCACTTACCAACGGCAATGCACCAAATGGCTCCAGTGAGCTCAGTGTTTATGTTAGGGGTGGGTGATTTATTTTTTTTTTTTCTTTTTCTAAGGGAGAGGAGGGGCGGAGGGGTCTTTCATCTGTATTAACAGTATGTGAATGGATTGTGCATACAGATTGAGTTGAATGAATTCCCAACATACATAATCTCATTATCTCTAGGCTAACATTGGTTTCTTAAATCTTCAGAGGTCCAACAGAATGGTGACACCATCCATGAAAACGGAGATTCATCTTCCTCATCCTCAAGGGCTGCCAACAGGTAAAACTGAAAAGGCAAACTAACCCTTTTTGGGACATTTTATGTTCGCCCGCATAGTTTCCCCCCCACGCAAAGCAATTTTTTTCTACTTCTCTTTGCTGTAAATACTTTCTGGCCTGTTAAGAATTACTGCTTCAAACCAGGGAGCATGCTTATTCTCAAGTAAAAGAATGCTAACAGGCTGATAAGTGTGTTAGCCTTGTTTCAATGCAATAAGTTGTGCTGGAATACACGAAGCCATATTTTTCATTGCTGTTTATACTCATGTCCTGTTTTTTGCTAGCCCCGTGAGGTCTGTGTCTTGTCTTTCTCTGTCTTGCTACTTCTCAGTTAAGACCGTCATCCCCTTTGTGTTTTAAGTTCTCACGCTAGCTGCTTGTGCCAGTCTTATCTGTCACAGTGGGAAAGTGCCCTTCAGTGAGCTGTACTGGCTTCTATTGAAGAGCCACAAAAAAATACTCTTCACAGCAGATGGGGGGTGGTTATGAGGGTTGTGGCTGCTTGGCTCCTCTCTGCATTGCAGCTACTGAGAAGACTGCAAGACACAAACAGTAGGATATTTAAAGCTCTTTCCACTTCCTGGGATTTCCAGAAATGTGCAAGTACACAGACAAATTGCAAACACGGCCAGCCGAAGGACAATTGTGGTGGGCAAACATATTTTTCCCCATGTCATTGTTACCTAAACATTGAAACCCTAAACACGCATCTTGAAAGCAAGACAGTTAAAGCAGCAAATATATGCACATGAATCCAGGTCCCTAAACAATAATCTGTGAACAAATCCCCTTTAAAACTTTTAAGAAATGTATAAACAGGAATAAGCATAAAATAATGACTCATTTTGAAATCATTTTTACATAACATTAATAAAGAAAGTGAGGATGCTCTGAGATGCCACAAGAAACTGTGCCTTAGTGCTTGCTTGAACTTTAAATGCTACTACATTAAATTTTCCCTAAATTGTTGTGAACATAAAATGTTTGTGTGTTTGAATAACTAAATAGGTTTTTAATAGGTTCCAACTAACTTCATTGTGGTTTTACAAAGGTAGTTAGCAGTCTCGCAAACTGTATTGAATTTTTAGTTGCAGATAAACTGAGATTCTTGCATAGACGTATATGACATGTCGCCCGCTGCTTTAACATCCTAGACAGTATAAAACATGGACGGAGCTTCTGGGTGGAAAAGTACAGGTACTGTGGCTTAATTCTGTCTCTTGGTCACCAGATTGTTGGGATGGCAAACACATTTCCAGTCCTACAGAAAGCTATGGAAAATGGCTTTCTGTTGTGACCTATGTACACAATTTCCTGCTATATTAATGGGCTCGGTCATTTATTTATCCATTTATATGCTGAATAATAAATCTTGATCATGCAGTATTTCAAAATGCATTCATTATCCAGGGCATCTTCATTGCCTAATGACATGTGATTGATAAGCAAGCAGATTCACAGTTAGACCTGCCCCTGCTCATCACATCTGGGTTTTGGTTTTTGTTTTTGTTTTGTTTTTTTCCTTAAACTGAGAAACCAGTGGATGATGTCACAGTAGCTACAGCTCTCTTTTATAGTGTCTATGCAACCTACATTTTTGTGTTATTATTTTAGTGTTTTTGTGTTAACACCTACAGTGAATTCAGACTTACTTAAAACCTTCAGTGCTCATCAAAACCTGGCTCTAAATTACTGTTGTTACTGTTAAGCAGAGATGGGCAGTAACGCGCGTTACTGTAATCTGATTACTTTTTCAAGTAACAGGTAAAGTAAGGGATTACTATTGCAAAAACGGTAATTAGATTACCGTTACTTTCCCGTAGGAACGCTGCATTACTGCGTTATTAAAACCGTGATTTTTTTTTTTTTGCGAGAATGTCTCATGACAATGACGTAAGCGAGTGCGACGTTAGTGACAACAGCTGTCTGCAGATCAACAGTGGATCATATATCGAGTGTGGGAGAGAGTATGAGCGTGCAGCATTTAAAGCGTGGAAGTACTGACCTTACTTTGAGTTTGATTCCATAAAAAGTGACAGAAACATTAGCGTCCGTTGTGCATGGGAAGAAAACTTCTTTTTACAGGGAAAAAAAAAACCCTAAACAAGCACTGAGTGCGCAATGACATAATGGGAAATTCACAGAGAAACTCGCAGATTCTTCCACTGACCGCTGCAGCACACCTGCACCAGGGCAAACCTCCGCCTACCCCACTCCTGCTTTACAGGTGAAAATAGAGCAAATAAGTGATCTGTATCGTTTCACACAGGAGGCCTTTTTCTCCCTTTGTAATGCCTGTGCCTTGATTTCTGTCTTCTGTTTATTCCCTTTTGATTTGTTGCGTTTCCTTCTTCTTTTTACCGCCTGTCCCGTTTGGTTCTTTTGCCATCAGAATTATTGTCTGAAGGCAAAGAGAGAAGCCAAACGGAATTACTTTACCAAGTGGACCATCCCTGCCTTACCGTATTGGTCCATTTAATTGACCTTTGTTGTTATTATTTATTTATTTTATTTTATTTTCAGTTGTTACAGACGAGACAGACATGACCGGGGAGAGGGAGGGAAACAAAGACAGAGGGGAAGAGGAATAGTGATGAAGGGCAAAGAAAATGGAAAAGAAAGGGGGGGCAAAAAATAAAATTTTTTTATATATATCACCTGGATCACCTGTTGAGAGAGGGGAAAAAAAGAGAAAACAAGCAAACAAAAACAGCAATATAATAAACACAACACCATCGTGATACTCTGTGTGCATATAGCAGTAAATATTAAATATTGAATGTTATTATGCAGCACGTAAGATTTACAGCTCACAGTGTGCGTTGAGGTAGGAGCCAAAAAGGGTGTAGTTTGTGTCTGTGAGCACCCGTGTGTGCATCTGTGAGCATGAGCGCGCTTGTATTTAAAGTTTTGTTGCATTTCCTTTGTTCTTTCCCCTCAGTTTGTGTTTCCAGTTTTAAATGGTCAAGTAAAGGAATCCTTCTGTGGATCTAGCAGCAGCAGGTTTTATGACCTGTCAAACCACATAATAAAGGCTGTAGGCCTGTGATGCATTTTTGTCTTCAAACTGTGCGTGTTTTTCTGTTTTTGTAATTGGTACCCTGTCTTTTGTCTCAGCATCACATCAACTTGCTTTAAGCAGGTCCACCTGGGTTTGACTCAGTGTTTGAAAATCTGTTGGCATCACTTCCTGTGCACAGCATCTTAACAGGTTTTGAGTTGTAATTATAGGGAGAGCTTTTATGGCTTGTAAATATGCTGACTAGTAAAAAAACTCATTAATGTGAGTTATCTGTATTTGCCATCTCTTTTGGGTTTTCCCTCACACAGAGAGAACCCACTTCTCACAAAGACAAAGGTTGGCCTTAACAGCAGGTTTTGCGATGGTCTCTTTCTGTCAGCTCACAAAGGAGCCTCTTTAATTGTACTCATTAAATCACCGTACTATCCTATTATAGCCTGTTTTCCTCTACAAAACAATCAGTTCAGTGTTATAACTCAGATCTGATGGCCATGGATGCAGTGAAGTAGCACACAGTTGCTCATTCTCATGAGCAATTCAGATTTGAATTAAAAAATAAAAAAATGAAATCTCCTGTATTTTATCCTAAAGCACAGTGAATGGTACAGACTTGGGCCCAAGGTCAGGTTCCTGTTCAGCCTCCAGCGGTGCGGATGGTCAGGTGCCTTCAAGCTCCTGCAGCCCTGCTCTTGGTCATGTCGTCAACGGAGACTCCACAACCAACTCCACCCCTGTCCACCAACCCTCAGACAGTGATAATGAGAGTAGGATGGGTGAGTTTGCACATTACACATTACAAAACTCATTTATCGTTGTTTTTTGTTTTGTTTTTTGTTTTTTTGTTTTTTTATTTTAGACAAAAAATAACTTAGATTTGGATAAGACTGAATATTATTAGAGCACCCTGGTAACATTCATATGTTATAGTGCCTTGGATGGTCTCAAACCACCTCAGGTTTATGCTCTCCACGGTCGATGTGAACCTAGTGAAGAGTAGAGAAGAGGAGTAATTACATTAAGGGAAGCCTTTAATCTCTGCTGCTCTCAGCACCTCTATCCAATCTCCTTGGAAAGAAAAGCGAAGTGAAAGCAGAGTGCACTTAAACTCGGAGGACAGGCCACATTGACCTGAGGTTCATGACAGAATATAAATTTTTTAATGGCATTGCATATAAAGAACACACACACAGTTAGAGCAAATGGAAACTAGCAGTGTGGGGTTATCAGAATACCAAACTGGTACCTGGTAAGAGTTCCATAGGCTACCTTTGGTGCATGAAAAGTAGCTCAAGTAGACAGTTTTCACCTTCTAAAAATTTGGGTTCAATTAATAATCTTATCATTCATTTTGTGCTCATAAATTCCAACGTAATAGATGTATTTACCTTCACAGAGATCCTTGCTGATAAGCCGGTTTCTATCACTTTATCCATGTTTTGTGGACATATGCAGACTCCTAGACTGTTACACTAAAAGTCAGTTGTTGCAGACAACAGCTTAAAAGACTTGATTTATTTATTGCCCTTGAGGCATTACTGACATCAATGGATTGAGTTGTACAAGTAAACGGCACTCCGGTCTTATTGTGACTTGCCTGCAGTCAATGGGGAGTCCTGTGATGCTGCTGAAGGGCAGTCATCTGCTACAAGAAGTGATGTGCTGCCCTCTGGAAGTGACCATGAGGACTGCATTCAGGATGCTGCCCTGCCAGACTCTGACACAGCACCAAATAGCACATCTCAACCCCCGCCTGCTTCCACATCATCGTCAACCTCTTCTGTTGCTGCTAATTCTGCCACTGCCGTTGCTGCCTCCTCTTCTTCCTCCACATTCACCTCTCCAAACCAGGGGGTCACCACGTCCTCGTCGTCATCCTCCCCGGCGCCTGCTGAAACAAATGCTTCAGGAAGTGGAGGTGGTAGTAATAGTAGCAGTGCAACAGTAACTACAGATGGGGCCAAGCCCAGGCAGCAGGTCCCCAATACTGGAGCCTCAGATCCTCTTCCACCAGGGTAAAAAAAAACACAAAAACAACCCCTGCTGCTCATTTACTGATCAGTATTATTGTATTTATTTTGATTTATTTCTGTTTTCAAATTACCTAAACACCAGCGCACACACAAATATGACAACAGTAGAGTGACGTTGACCAGAATTTTTCATCCTTTGTTTGTTGTTTAATTTTGCATCTTTTAGGTGGGAGCAGAGAAAAGACCCACACGGGAGAACGTACTATGTAGACCACAACACCAGGACGACTACCTGGGAAAGACCACAGCCGCTACCACCAGGGTGAGGGTCTCACCTTTGTCTTATGTTGTTGTCACACTTGTTGTGTTTAGTCTGTTTAAATCAAACATGAACACAATAAGCACTCAGGGGCAGACTGAAACAACAGTTCCAAATGAACTCCAGAGCAGTGCATTTACGTTGTGAACGTGATCCAACCTTGATCCAAGTCAACTACCAGATGCACGTTGCAAGTCAAAATTCCCTTAGACACGTATGCTTTGCATTCTGGGATCCACCAAAATATTATAGTGCAAGTCTGTACGGGCTAGCAACTAGCTGTGAATTGAATGTAAATACTCCATGTTCTCCTATAGTCCAGAATACAGCACCTTCTTTCTATATTTACTTTTGTTGTTTGCAGGTGTAAGTAGTTATTTCAGTCTTTTTGTTTAATCACCTACATGTCAGTTTCTGGCATTGAAATGTACTTTCATGTGTATTTCTCTATTTTTACCATCCCATCTCATTCATTCTACCAGTTGGGAACGTCGAGTGGATGACCGGGGTAGGATCTATTATGTGGACCACAACACCCGCACCACCACATGGCAGCGTCCCACTATGGAATCGGTGCGCAATTTCGAGCAGTGGCAGAGCCAGCGCAGCCAGCTGCAGGGAGCTATGCACCAGTTTAACCAGAGATACCTCTACTCTGTAAGACACATCACCACACTCACTCTTCTGCCTAATTACTTGTGTTTTCATATTTATACATATAAATAAGTAACTTACATGCTGCCCATTTAAAAGAGAGGCTCTAATACAATCTAAAATAGTGTTATTTTGATTGCATTATTATTAGTATGTAGACCAAGCCATATCCCTTTTTCTTTTAAAAGTCAAGGTCCTCATCAAAAAGAAGCCCTGAAGCCCTAATGACTGAAAAATTTGCAATTGTTTTTACAACACGTGCCCTGTAAATAAACTCATTTACAGAGCAAAAACCACATTTTGCTGACTGAAAATGCTGCTATCTGCCGTCCTTTGATCTTTCACTCTATGTAATCTGTGCATTACTGACTCAGCAGACCAAGTGGATACACACAGCTTTCAGGGTTTATCAGCTTGTTACTTATCCAACACTACAGAAAATGGCAACATCAGTGTCTCTGACCATTTTAGATGAGCTCTAGCATGAATGTAGAAATATGTTACCAAGTTTAAGCCAACTTTCGTTTTTTCCAAAATGATTTTCATCCAGTAGAATGAATCTCATCAAATTTCATTTGTAAAAATACAGAGTTTAGAGATTAACTCAGCTGTGGTTTCAGTCATTTTCACCAACAATTTTACAATCTCCCTTAGCCGCCTCAGTAAACAGGTCGTCATCAGTCTTATCATCATGATGAGCTCAGACATTCAAAGGACCAGCTGTTGATGGTCATTTTTCTTTCCACCCTTAATCTCGTCTCGTTGTCTCGGGACTTTTGTTTTGGAAACCCACTTACTCAATATACTGTTGGCACCCAGCTCATTTAGCCCAAAGGTGAGAACCAGAACTTAATATATGAGAGGCGGTCTTTTGTCAGTGATGTCGTCTTCACATCTTCATGATTAGTTTACAGCATAAATAAAAAGGCAAGTAGCTGTTAAGTTTCTACCAGTAGGCAGCTACAAAGACCACTTCACATCAAGTGCTTCAACAAATAGTTTTTGAACAATATATTTTTTATTTATTTTGCTTTTGGGGCTTTTGTGACTAGATTTGCACCTTCCTGGTGTTTCCCCAATGAGTGTCTATCTGTGTACGCCTTGTTTGCAGGCATCCATGATGTCTGCTGAAAATGATCCTCTTGGCCCACTGCCTCCTGGTTGGGGTGAGTTGACATTCATTTTTCTCTAAAAGCTGTGCTTGCTTTTTCTGGTGTCAGTACTTTGTGTTCTATACTTAAAAAGGGGAGCTAGGAGTACATCAGCAGTTCTTAATAAGGTAAGCAATCGTGCTAGGTTTCTACACGTGCAGAGAGGGAACAACACACCTGGAAGGTAGATTGTTCCTTCTCTTCTTGCTAGAGTCCTTTAGAGGTCACACCATTGCTCAAGGCCCTTGTTTGTTTTGTAGCTGGATAGTTGGTCAGGAAAAATGGATGTATGTTTTGGGTCTTTGTTATATTGCAGAATACGTTTGGACCAGTCAGTCTCCTCCCCTTTGGTGTTTTGTGCTGGATTGTATTGTGTGGCTTTATTTTGAACTTGTTAAAATAATATAACAACAATAAAGAAAAGAAAGGGGGAAAACGCATTTAGTGTTACCAAAACTTTTGCAAAGTGCTGTACATATGACCTATTTCTATGCCAGATTCTGTTATACATATAGTATATGCATATTCTGAATATGTATCCCCACTAGGGCTGCCACGATTAGTCGACTAGTCATGATTACATCGACTATCAAAATTGTCGACGACTAATTTAATAGTCGATGCGTCGTTTGAAGCTTTGTAAGATCCCAAAAGATGCAGGAATAAGTAGTAGGATTTAAGAGTGTAATAACGGACTGAAACAGAAAATGGCAGCACTGCATGTACAAGGATGCCAGCTGCCGTTAAACCCCGAAGAAGAAGCTGTGTCCCATAATTCATAGCGCGGCCCAGAACAGTTTTCAACAATGGCGGCAGCTAGTTAGTTTTAATATTACTCTTATTATTCTTTTTGGGTCACAAAATAAACGTTTAACATATTTTCAGGCGAGAATGTAGCTGTGTAAACCTCAAATATCTGCTCAGCCCGTGAGAACACCGGACTCCCGGCAAATCGTTTTCAAACCCACCGCCGTCTTTCGCTACTCAGGTTAAACATGATCTATGAGTCACTTAGATAACTTAAAAATGTTATTGTTTGGCTTTTTTTTAGTATTTTATTTGTTCCTGAGTAAATCGGTTTGGCTGAGATTAAAGTTATTGATTTTACACAGACGAATAAACGTCAAGCAGACAACTGATTATCAGAAGTGTGAGGTGCTCAAGAATATACTCCGGTGTCCCGTTATATTTTAGATAGCAAGGAGTTTATTAAACTCCACCGAAACAATCTGCAAATTTCATTAAAATTTAATAAACTATTATCTTGTCTTTATTTTTAGTTAGCACATAAACACCTTAAACACTTAAAGCTGTAAGCTAATGATAGTTATATAAGAGCAGATGCTGCTGGTGCAATAAGCTGTACGTTTTACGTCCAATGGATGCATGATCTGATTAGTCGACTAATCGCAAAAATAATCGGTGACTAGTCGACTATCAAAATAATCGTTTGTGGCAGCCCTAATCCCCACATATCCCCAATATGTTTTAAAGTTAAATGTCAGTATTCTGCTCTGCTTAATGATTAAAAGGATTCATTAATTAACAGCTTTTTCTGTGTATGTAGGGCCAAGTGTCTCTTATGTCTGTTGCTACGCTACAGATTTCTTGTGTTTATTTGAATACGTTTCAGAGAGGCGTGTTGACTCCAATGATCGAGTGTACTTTGTCAACCATAACACAAAGACAACACAGTGGGAAGACCCTCGAACCCAAGGGTGAGTGGCAGAAAAACACTACAGACAAACTCTGCCAGTGTGGCCTTTTGGATGTAAACCATTAACTTCACTGTGCAGTGCTACTTTGTGTTAACTTCACTAGTAGCCACACAGTAACTTCACCATTTTTCTTGAACAGCATGCAGGAGTGTACGGTCAGATGGGACAGATCAAACTATTGCAATCTTGACCTACTTTACTGTCAGTACCTGGAACCCTCTCATTTCCTTATTTTTCTGCCATGAAACCTGCTAAATTTATTTTTAAAGCTGCGAGAAGCTACAACACCCTGTGTGTCTTCATCTAATCTTAATGTACTATAACCCTTACAGGTTTTGCAGAACCCGTATGTTCTTCAGCCAATAAAGTTAAGCAAAAAAACAAGGAAACCCAAAGGAATTCAATTAAATTAGCCATTATAATTTGATTCAGTGCAGTAAAGTAAATAGCTGAAAAGGGTTAAACACAAAACGTTCTGCTGTTCATTTGATGGTTTAGAGTTTGCCAAAATTCACTTTAAAAAGAATATTAACATTTTATTACATTTTATTGTTTTGCCTTTGGTTTATGCTAACTTGTTTTCTATTACTCTTTAGTAGTAAAGTGCTGCCAGATATTTTCAATTTGGACTTTGTCCTTGTAGGTAATGTCTGTGTTCAGCAGCTACATACCTACATAACACTTTGCGTCTGTGTGCCTGCAGGCTACAGAATGAGGATCCTCTGCCTGAAGGTTGGGAGATCCGGTACACAAGGGAAGGGGTTCGCTACTTCGTGGATCACAACACCCGAACCACAACTTTCAGCGACCCCCGCACTGGAAAGTCTTCTGTGTAAGAACACCTTTCAAATCAATTTACGCACCAGGTGTCTGAAGACCTGCAGCTTTAGGTGCTTATGTAAAGTTTAAGGGGTCATGTTTAATGAGGCCAGCTGGAGTTATTTTGAGATTTAATTTAGCTGATATGCTGTACATATAGCATTAAGCTGGGTAAGAAGAAAAAAGGATGTTGATTCAAAAGAAGCACTTCCCACTGGTGTTCAGTTTTATGGTTTTATTTTACCCTGGGCCTTTGAGGAAACCTTGTAATTTCTTTTGGAACTCCAAATGTATGCCTAGAGCACATTTTCCATGCAGGGCAAACACTGAAAAACATAAATGGATGCAACTATTTACAGTGGCTTGCAAAAGTATTCGGCCCCCTTGAACTTTCCCCTTGAACACATTTTGTCACATTACAGCCACAAACATGAATCAATTTTATTGGAATTCCACGGGAAAGACAAACACAAAGTGGTGTACACGTGAGAAGTGGAACGAAAATCATGCATGATTCCAAACATTTTTTACAAATAAATAACTGAAAAGTGGGGTGTGCGTAATTATTCAGCCCCCTTTGGTCCGAGGCCCGGGGGTTGGGGACCGCTGCCCTAAAAGACTGGCAGCTGTAATTGCAGCAAAAGGTGGCTCTACAAAGTATTGACTCAGGGGGCTGAATAATTACGCACACCCCACTTTGCAGTTATTTATTTGTAAAAAATGTTTGGAATCATGCATGATTTTTGTTCCACTTCTCACGTGTACACCACTTTGTATTGGTCTGTCACGTGGAATTCCAATAAAATTGATTCCTTTTTGTGGCTGTAATGTGACAAAATGTGGAAAAGTTCAAGGGGGCCGAATACTTTTGCAAGCCACTGTACATCTGCTGGTGAAAGCTTTTCTATTGCACCTGTCAGACTCCACGTTTTTACCTCTAAATCTTCTTTTCTCCTCAGCACCAAAGGCCCTCAGATTGCATACGAGCGCAGCTTTCGATGGAAGCTTGCCCATTTCCGCTACTTGTGCCAGGTTTGTGTTTCCTCTAACGTAATGAATTAAAGACAGTGAGAGATTAACTTGATCTTCCAATTTCCTAATCCCACTCTAATACATTTTTGTTCTTGTCTCCACTCAGTCTAATGCTCTCCCAAGCCATGTGAAGATCACTGTCTCCAGGCAGACACTGTTTGAAGACTCCTTTCAGCAAGTAAGTGCGTCCTTTTCCTTTTGTCATCTTTGTGTCTAAGATGATGTTTACAGCATAAGGTAGTACCTTAGTGCAGTGGTTCCCAAACTTTTTTTTGCTAGGCCCCCCGTTGTTTTACAAGAAAATATTAGAAAATCTGCTGTGGTGCAAAGTGACAATGGGTGTAGTGGAATTAAGACAACCCCCGAACACTAAATGGGTTTGCAGGCAGTACCCCGTGAACCATTACTCTCTCCTTATCTCTCTGACTGACTGGGGGTCTGTTTTGGGGGTTGTCTTTCAAGTGCACCTGTTGTCACTTTGATTTGCACAAAGCAGCTAAAACGGATTCACAGTGACTGCTGCTTCCTAGCTGGGCACAATGATATCCCTGAAGTTTAACAGACTTTGTGTTATACTTTAACAATCTATGGTTCTTTATTTATTTTTGTACAATCTGTATTCACAACTGTGCACTCATCACTTGCTGATGTCTCTTAGATTATGGCCCTGAAGCCTTACGACTTGAGGAGGCGATTGTACGTCATCTTCAGAGGCGAGGAGGGTCTGGATTACGGTGGCCTGGCCCGGTAATAAAGACACTTAAATATAATTTTAACTTTAAAGAATTCCAAAGAATATTTGTGTATAAAGAGTAAATAAAAATGTGCAGCTCATGGCCTGCCATCTCCCTCTTCTCGTCAGAGAGTGGTTCTTCTTGTTGTCCCATGAAGTGCTGAACCCCATGTACTGTCTGTTTGAATACGCTGGAAAAAGCAACTATTGTCTGCAGATCAACCCAGCCTCAGCCATCAACCCCGACCACCTCTCCTACTTCTGCTTCATAGGCCGCTTTATTGCAATGGTACATTCACTTGATTCTCGCACACATTAAAACCATCATGACAACACAGATGGTTGTGTTACAGTAGATTACACATGATTTGTCAACCAGTGTCTCACATCCAGTCTTTTTTCATTTTTTAAGACAAGTCATATTTTGGAAAAAGTTATTTCAAAATCATAAGAGCTCAAGAGAGAAAGTGTTCAGTGTTGTTTTACACTTCCTGATATTTACTTATTTTGTTAATATGCAATTACACTGTGAGACTGTCTGCAAACTCTTTATCTTGATGCTTTCTGATTGACCAGCGGTTAAAGAACCTTATCTCCTCTTGATTACCCACAGGCACTTTTCCATGGCAAGTTCATTGACACGGGCTTCTCTCTGCCTTTCTACAAACGCATGCTGAACAAGAAGCTAATACTCAAAGACCTTGAGTCCATTGACCCAGAGTTCTACAACTCACTCATATGGATCAGGTAATTGATCTCTCATGTGTTAGAGCCCTACCATATTGTATTCATTTGAGAATAGGGCATGACTAGAAAATTAATTTCACTGCACTTATTACTGAGTTAAGCTTTTGGTTAAAGAGCCACAGAGTATACTCTTAATTTGATTATTTAGAAAGTTTCTCTTTGCTTGACTTTGCTTAGAATAACTTTCAAGGTCTCTTGACCGTTATTAAGGAACTTTTGTTACTGGGTGCTTTTCAAGCAAATTTGTTGATAGAACAAATTGTGCAGTTTATTTAGGCTGGTATAATGGAGGTCATATCAAAGTGTTGCTCTTTGAACGCTATGTACAAATAAGGCTTATCAAATATATCTGTATAATTTGTCCTGGTACAGGACAGGGAGACCAGGGAGACACTCCCTGTCCTGTACCAGGACAGGGAGTGTCTCCCTGTCCTGTAGCTGCCTCCACCAGTGTGTGAATGAATAGTGGCATTGTAAAGCGCTTTGGGTGCCTTGAAAAGCGCTATATAAATCCATTATTATTATTATTATTATTATTATTATTATCATTAATTTCTCAAACTATTGCTGAGTCAAGACTGGAAGTAAAAGGGAAAACTGCATAATTGTTTTGTTTTTGGTCCCAAGTACAATGAACACACTGTAAATAACACCTGGAGTCAAGTCGGTTCATTTATGCAGTCCACTATATGTTGCGGTAGGTTTTATAATGCATAACATACAACACTCTGGTTTTTGTCCACTTATTTGGATAAAAACACCCCATAAAATCAAATACTTAAAGAAGTGAGAAATCTCAAGGAAAACATTTGTCCCTTTCCCACTGCTCACAAACATGTTGTGTTTTATATTGAATCCTCAAAATAGCTTTTATGACAGCTTTGTAAAATTTGGAAGTGTCTTGACCACCTGTGATGGTTTCCATTTAATCACTGCTCCTAGTTAATGTTTAGCTGGAATTTCTAGGCTTTTTAGTAACGTGGTCATTTTGTCAGGGTGTTGTTTTCATACAGGACCTGTTCCGCTAATCGTATATTAGCAAGAACTGCTGAACTTAGTTTTGAAAGTTTTTTTGTAAGGTTTCACCTGTATGTCTTCAAGTGTTTCTCCTCACTGACATCTTCTTCAAGTACAGATGCAGTTTGATTAATCAGTGTGCTTTGCAGCTGGTTCATGCGGTGTGCAGCATTACAAAGCAGTGACCTAACGCAGCTGTTTAAAAGAATGAAAGAGTTACGTGGAAAAGTTGGCAGCTTTGAAGAAACTAAAATGCAGACCCTGTTTTGATTGAATTAACAATAAAGTAAAAGCTGGGAATGGCTGACAGTGAAGAAAGCCAGACAACATCTTGTAATAGAGTTATTTATTTATTTATTTAGTGTCCCGTTTGGATCTTTAGCCATCAAAATTGTTGTCTTATGGCCAAGAAAGATGCCAAGCGGATTTATTTTACCAAGTGGATCATCGTGGCCTTGCCATATTGGTCCATTTGTTTGACCTTTATTATAATTATGAATTTATTTTATTTTCGGTTGCTACAAACGGGACAGACATGACTGGGGGATAGGACAGGGAGAAAGAATGAAAGAAAGAGAGGGAGAGAAAGAAAACCAGAGGGGAGAAGAGACGGTGAGAAAGGGGGAAAGAAAGAAAAACAAACAAGACACCTGGATCACCTGTATGGAGAGAAAAAAAACCAGAAGAGAAAGCAAACAAAAAAAAAGCAACATAATAAAAACAGCACCATCACAATAAACTAGCTAGCAGTAGAATAAACTAGCTAGCAGTAGTAATAGATAATAATAGAGTTATTTATAGTGGCTTTGCCCCCTGCTTTATTTGCTCTTTACTCATTCTTAACTTAACCTCCTGCATTAGAAGTCAGAAAACCCTTTTACCACAGAAGTATGGAAAGAGCAAAGGCTATCCACGTACAAAAAGGTCAACTTAAGAATATCTCAGAGATAAAACTCCAGAGTGTTTGAAACAAACGGAGTTCCCTGTGTGTCTCCGTGATATTAAACCACACATTAATAAACAGATGTGTTAAAATTTGGTTGTATTTTGGCAATATCTGAGTCTCGTCTTTCCTCAGGGACAACAACATCGAGGAATGCGGTCTGGAGATGTTCTTCTCCGTGGACATGGAGATCTTGGGGAAGATCACCTCTCATGACCTCAAACCCAATGGTGCCAACATCCAAGTCACTGAAGAGAACAAGGAGGAGTACATCAGGTTCACAGTCTTTGTTTTATCAAAAAAAAAAACTCACCTCTGAATATCATTTAAAGTACATATTAAAGAAGATTTGTACTGTTTGGCTTGCAGCCTAATGGCAGAGTGGAGGTTCTCTCGTGGGGTGGAAGGTCAAACCAAAGCTTTTCTCGACGGCTTCAATGAGGTGGTTCCACTTCAGTGGCTCCAGTACTTTGATGAAAAGGAGCTTGAGGTGAGCACCATTTTTCATCTATTTTAATGACTTCTGTTGTCTGTTTAAATGTAATACTAATTTAATAAGCAACTTACTACATGCCACAGAATTATTTTTGTTTGAATTAATCCTGGAAATCAAAGCATACCCAACTACAGTGGAATGATGTTGGTTCACATACTCTGTGTTTGTGAGAATAACCTTTTGTGTGTATGCGTTTAAACCAGGTGATGCTGTGTGGCATGCAGGAAGTAGACTTGCAGGACTGGCAGAGAAACACTGTGTATCGTCACTACACCAGGAACAGCAAACAGATCATCTGGTTCTGGCAGGTACAGAAATGCACAGCCTCACAGTTTGTTCTTTTTGCTCAGTTTGTGTTTTCTTTCCCTCCAAGTAGCAGTAAAACAAGCTCTTAGTTCAGGATTTGATAAAATAATTGAACTTCAAGAAATAGCGTTTGGTTTTTTCTTAATGTGTCTCATATTGCCGTAAATTCCCCTTATAACCTACGTGGATGAAGGTCCTTGACGAGTTAGTCGTAGAAAGTCAGTGATGAATGTGTGTGGCGTCATTTCTTTCCCTGCAGCTGGTGAAAGAGGTCGACAATGAGGTGCGACTACGGCTCATGCAGTTTGTCACTGGAACCTGCAGGCTTCCTCTGGGCGGCTTTGCTGAGCTCATGGGTCAGTGAGAGACGAGCATGCTTACTAAACATACTATTTATACTTCCTTAATGCTTTTATTGTTTTTCTTAAGCCACTTTTTCCTTTGCGCTGCAGGAAGTAACGGACCGCAGAAGTTCTGCATTGAGAAGGTGGGGAAAGACACGTGGCTTCCTCGCAGCCACACGTGGTGAGTGCTTGACCTTTGAAACTTGTTAGGAATATACAAAATAACAGCAGAATTATTTACAAATTAAACAAATCCCCAAGTATCTCTGGGTAGCCTGCCTAAGTATCCTCTCCAGTGACAGGCCGGTGAAAAGGTTTTACATCTTGAATTGGATAGAAGAGGCCTGAGAGAGTCCCATTCAGTTTTCTAGAATGAAAAGACATTTTACCTGTCTTCCATTATGTTAACCAGTTGGTGCTTTAAACGTGTCAAATGATGACGCTGTGAGAGCAGCTGTATTAGAAGTATAATCATAACCATGTTTTTGTGCTGATGTTAAAGCTAGAGGAGGTTTGGAGCTCAGTTAATGAGTCAGCAGTGACTTGGCGACCCTGCTCTGTGACTGCATGTGGTCCGAGTTGTTGTGTCTCTTAGATGCTTGCTTGTTGCAATGGTGACATAACGCTAGAGGACCAAACTGGAACTCAGTGAGGTCTTTAGAAAGACCCGCTCTCTCTTTCACTCAGGATCGACTGACTTTTATACTCTTAAACCTATTTTAGATCTGATAAACACAGTTTAAAAATGCAATGTCTTTGTTTGTTTGTCTCCGTTTTTGTCTTTTCAGTTTCAATCGTCTGGACTTGCCTCCTTACAAGAGTTACGAACAGCTGAAAGAGAAGCTGCTCTTTGCCATCGAGGAAACAGAAGGATTTGGCCAAGAATAGAGGGAGGAGTCCTCTTCTATTTCCCTTCCTCTCCCATCGCTGTTTATTCAGCCAAGAAAAACAAACTTAAAAAAATTGCACAAGATAACCACCACTGTATATAAGCTATTTTGTCATTTCAAACCAAATCCTAATTTGCTGCATAATTGTTGCTGCAGCCCTTTCCCCCCAGTCCCTATATATCTAAATATATATCTATATAATACACCTTCATGAAATATGCAAGCATTACAGCATTTTGCTCTTTGTTCAAAAACAGAAATCACTGATAGTTTTGGGTTTTTTACACTTCTTCCACCACTGCTGACTGGCTTTTAAAAATACATTTAAATTGTTTTTGAGAGGATTTTATAAAGTGCAGTCTCCTTTTAAAGCTCTAGTTCTATAGGGCTTTTAAAGGGCTAGAATAGAAGTATCGGGGTCTGGTGCCTGAAATTCTTGCTCCTGTCGGACCCATAGTAATTTTGCAATTTTGGTGCACTTGCATGCTGCCTCTAAAGATGAGAAGACTGCTATGCCCACCCTCCACCGCACACATAGTTTTTAGCATGGATCTCTCCGTTTCTAAATAAGCTCATTGCTACCATTAAAAAAAAAAATGTAGCACTACAATTGGACTGATTGGAAGCACAGAAACACCCAGTGTTTTGTTTTGTTCTAGTGTTTTTGCTTTTTTCTCTCAATGAAATTCTGGGCACCAGCCCAGAGACAGAACATGTTTGGGGAAACAAAAGAGTGTTTTGTTTTTTTTTTACATTTTAAACACACACATGTGAGTGTGATGATGGTGGGAACTTCGTGGATTAAAGTTTCAAGCTAGAGATCCCACATGAGATGTTGCAGATTACCTATGCTGCAGTCTGCTTGCACACTGTGAAGCTACAAGAGCAAAGCTGGTTGCTCTAACCTAAATAATGAGCTACAGACAGGTGACAAATTAAAGGAGAATAAAGTGTCTTTAAAGATATTGGGCCACCAGTTCTTAGAGTCTCTGGGACCCTACGAGGGGAATAGAACAATGTTTTTCCGCAAGACGCTTGCACAGGTCCTCTGTGTTGGTCCAAAATCTCCACATTTCCACCCTCAGCCCCTCCCATTGTCATTCCTCTCCAGCCAGATTTGTTTTTGTAACTGAATATTCTTAGTCCTCGGCTGTAAAAGGCTGATAAGTCAAGGTCACTGAAATTCTAACTCGAGAGGTCAGGTTTTCTGAAAATCTGTGAATGATGTCGTCTAGGATCATCTACAATCCTCAGATGAGTTCAAATCTCAGTGACCTTTATGAGGTATTGTTGTCACCCCACCAGGTGGGAAAAGTCACACCCAACTTTGTGAACGTGAGAGTGAGGTGACCTAGGATTTTCAAATTTATACCCTACGTGTATCTACTATAAACCTCGGACAAGTTCAAATCTTGGTGACTTTGACCTCACGTTCGAGGTTCTTTAATGTGTCATGTTTCATTCATCATAAAAGAATCTGACACATAGACATGAAGTCACTCAGGTCTTAGTGTTAATAGCAATTAAAATAGGTAATCCATCTGATTAAAATGTAATAATTAAAGTCATAATATAACTGTACAAATATACAGTCAGAGGGGAAGTCAGAGCCAGAGGCCTAAGATTTCAAATTGATACTTAACGGTATTAATTTGACTTCGAATCTCAGTGACTTCTACCTCAAAGTCAACATCAGAGGTCAAGTTTTCTAAAAACCTTATGAATGAAATAACCCAAGAAGGAAGTCACCTGGGATTTTCAAATTAACACCATAAGTGCAGCTACTAGGATGCTGAGGGGTGGCACAGCTGGCTGTCAGTGTTTTAAATCAATTACAAACTGAGTCAGTCATGTCAGCAAATTGTCAGATCCTAACAGAACCAGACGCACTCGCTGTTGAGGGAAAGGGTTCAAGGCCTGTCTTTTGTCTTGGTGTAAAACACACATGTGCCCCCTACAGACCATCGTAGGTGCAGTCACCTCTGTAATGAGGGCTCGACTATGATTTCCTCTCAGACTGTTGTTGCCGCTGTCTGTTTACATCCTGCATTGACATTCTCACGTCACCCCACCCCCTCACCCCCCTTATATCACACTGATGCCATTTTTCTTGCCAGCTTCATACAAGCACAGATTCACTTAAAAAGAACGCGTGTGCTTAGCTGGCTTTCTTCTGCCTCTTTGATTGAATTATCTCAAACTGGCGTGTGCTATAAAGCCGTCATGTTTCAGAGGACGGCAGGTATTATCATTGTTGTTGAGGGACAGGCATCACACCTAACCAACATAAAGCACAACAAATAAATATATAAATCAGATTTGTCCATGTCGTGCCACAGTGAGGTTCAAAAAACAGTTGCACCCCAAGAAGGCAACTACATTTCATCTACACAAAATGACGACCTGACCCAAGCATTCGGGTCTTAACCACATGATACAATCTCATTTATTTATCTCCGTATTTAGACTGATGTCCTTAAATTAAAAATAATCTTTTGTGGCAACTCCTCAGCATCTTAGGCCCTAATGCAGCATCAGCCTGATGACTCACTACTTTGTTGTTTGTTTTTATCTTTACACCCCCAATTTCCCCTGGTCCTTTTTGTTTCTTTAACTGCCTCGCTGTTATGTTGAAACTCCATTGTTTGTAAATGACAACTCTGGTGCTTACTCTTTCAGTCAGTGGTCTAAATGCAGGAAAAAAAGAAAATAACTCAGCCAGTGGCAGGCCATTCTCCTCATCTTTGGTGTGTGGGGTTTGTTTTTTTGTTTTTGTTTTATTTAAAGACCACTGCAAACAGCAGCAAGCTGATTTAGACTTTGATTCCTCTGAGGAGCTCGTGATTTAGTAAAACGATCGGTGGTGTATATAACTTGTTCAGCTCTCTGAGATGAAGCGCTGAAACGAGGGACAACAACATGAAGAGATGCACTGCTCTGTAGCAAAAGGAGCCGACTTTTAAGAGACGTTAAAACTGCGTAACTGTGCTTCCTTTTGAACAGAAACCTCTAATCAAAGAAAATCAACTGTATGTGAATATTCATTGTAAAAAAGAGACAGTAAATGAAGTACTTAAATATTATAATTACTTACACAGAGCCGCCGCGCCATTGATGGAAATCTGTGATGCCTTTGTTCTTATCAGAAGTAGATGGACGTTTCAGATCGCCTTCATTGCAGCCAGTAACTCGCCGAAGTATCACGTGAATATCGGAAACAGAGTTGAGTAATGATGCTGTATATCAACTTAATGCAGCGGGGAAGTTGCTGCGGTTTAGGCGATCTGAAATGCATCCAAACTTGTAACATATCGCGTGTAGATACACACTGTAAACACAAACTACACTGTACAGAATGCCCCTTTACTGGAGAAGATGTGTATAGAAGTTTCATTTTTAATCTGCTTTCACCCATTTTCAATAGAGAGAGAATGATTTATGAGATACAAATAAATAAGTGAATAAACCCCCGCATTGATTCATGTTTTCATTCTTTTTTTGTGTGTTTCCTGTGACTTTGGGGCATTATATACAGAGGAGAAAAATAAAACAAGGTTTTGAAATGACAGTGATGTGACTTAAAGAATCTGTTGGGATTATTTCTACATGACAAAAATTTTATATTTGGTCCAACAGTAATTTGACAAACTAACATATATCTCAACTTAGGCATTGTTTGAAAACTTGGATGAAAGTCCTGTGAAGCAGGTGACTGGAGTCCACAACTCATGGACATTACCGAATGCTGCGTTTCCTCCACTGAGATGCTCTGCCAGGCCTTCACTGCAGTCATCTTCAGTTGCTGCGTGCTGCTTGTTGCAGATCAGGTGACTGACTTGGCTGTCAAAAAATAACCCATTTCTTTGCCTTGAGAAACTGAGTTGCTTTTACAGTTTGTTTTGGGTCATTATCCATTTGAAATGTGAAGCACCAGCTGATCAGTTTTGCAGAAATTGGCTGAATCTAAGCAGAGAGTACAGCCCTGTACACAATCCTCCCTGCTGCTTCTACCAGCAGCCTCATCATCAGTAAACGTAGTGTAAAGTGCTTTGGGGTCCTTAGGAACTAAGTAAAGCGCTACACAAGTACAGACCATTTACAATCATCAGTAAACACACTAACAGCACAGTTACACTGGAAGCCATACATGCAAATAACATTCAGTCTTCATGTTTGACAGGAGACGTGATATGTATTCTTTTCTTTTGGATGTAGACTGGCAGAGAGTCTAATTTGGCAATCAGTGGTTTGCACCTTATTGTAAAACCACTGTATTCACATTTATGAAGCCATTTTTTGATCGTAGACATTGACAATAGTACACCTCCTTCCTTAACAATTCTTGACTTGGATGGATGTTTTGAGGGAAATTTCCTTAACCATGAAAAGATTCTGGGATCATCCACCTTTACTTTTGTGGTGTTTCAGGAAGTGTGGTGTTGCTGAGCTTGCTGTCTCTCTTTGACAGGTCTGTTTTGTTTTTTAAACCTATTGATGGCCTCCTTCACTCCCTGCATTGTCACCTCTTTGGACCGCTGAGAGTTCCAGTGAAGAGCTGAACGTCTGGAACAAACTAACCAACTTATTTGTTTACTTTGTCGTGGAATAATGAAATGGCCTCACATGGCCAAGTAACTGCGAAATTGCCAAATTACTGTAGAGCCTCTGAAAATATGGGATTATGTATAAAAAAAATTGTAGTAATTCCAATAATAAACAGTTAAAGCCAAACTTCAGTCACTTCTTGAGTGATTTAAAATCTTTGATGGTCTAAAGAGGCAAAATTACAATAAATGTGTCATTGTCCAAAATTGTATGGACCTAACTTTAATGTTTTTCAGATAGGCAGTCCTAACCTTAATGTTACAGGTTTGGTCAGCCTGTTTCAAACAGCAACAATCGCATCTACAGTGCATCAAGCGAACTATGTTAACCTGTTACAGTCTTGACTGGCTTTCTGTGAGTGCTTTCATAATTAAAACAGGGAAGCATAAAGAGAGAAGTAGATTTGGTCAAGGAAACCCAGGATTTCTGTATTAGTGGTGGGTGTAAAGATCAAGGTATCAATAGTATTAATACCAACGTGGATAATGGTATTGGATCAATTCTAACATGATGGGATTGATACTTTGTTTCTATCCTCTGCGTTCAGTATGTAACCCACTGAATTGTGTTCATTTGTTTTATGGAAATAAAAAACATACATTTAAACAACAGAAGCTGACCCAAAGTGCTTTAAAGTTGGGCACAGTTACATTCCAGGTTTTAAAATAACTTTAGCTTTTTATGTATTTTGAAAAAAGTGTTTTTTATTGTATTAACTCATTCTCATGGAAGAGTAAGAATAACAGTTATTTAGTTGTCATTACGAATTTACAAGTTGATGATGATTCCTCTCATAAATCATGAGACATGGAGCTATACCACCTTTGTAAGTTGAAAGCATGGTTATCAGTATTGGCATCGGATTTATTGGTATCAGATTGATACCAAAATTTGAATTATGGCACACCCATAATCTGTATGCAGTTACCTCAAGGCGCTATATATGGCTATATTGTGATTTAAAGACCCTACAGTAATACACAGAAAAAAGAAAAACTAAATAAATGTAAAAAATACTATTGGAAAACACAAAACTTGAATAAATCTGCCCTTTTTTTAGGATTCACCTCAGTGGCATTCATAATACTCCTCGTTTTTTGTTTTGATGGGAATGAATTCATGAATCCAAAAAGAAGTACTGTTCTGAAGAATGTGTGCGAGCGTGACTCGATTGGTAAGCACTCAGGGTGCCAACACTTGAATAGCTCAGCTCACCCTGTGCTGGTAAACATAGATGTCTCTCTTGGTTCTGCAAAAACACAACTTGAACTCTCCATGGAGGTAAAAGGTTTACGCAGGGTTCATTTGTTTTTAATCTGGAAAGAAGCAAATGGAAATACCCTGCTGATGCCAGAGGTCAGAGATGAATGGGCAAAAATGCATTGAGCTAATAGGAAGGCAACAGGAACTCAAGTAACCATTCATTACGTCCAAGATATGCGGAAGAGCATCTCTGAATGCACAACTTGTCAAACCTAGAAGCAGATAACTACACGGGGTGCTACTCCTGTCAGCTAAGAACAGGAAACTGAAGCTACAGTCCAACTGGACAATAGAAAATTGGAAAATTGTTGTCAGGCCTGGGGAAGTCTTGCTGAAGTTCGGATAAAATGAGATGAAATACACGACGCAACATACAAAACTGCTAACAACAGGACATTGTTTTATTATTTCTTGAAAGCATGTGTGATTTCTGTGTGCAAAGCTGGCAACTGTTCGGTTTTTATAGTTAATAATGAAGTAGAAAATCTTTAGGAAACAGTGTCTGTGAAGGTTCTCAGTCATCCAGGTCATTGAAGTCAAAGGAGCTTGCAAAGAAAAGCGTCTGGACTTCTTTTAGTTGCTTGAAGATGTTTCACCTCTCATCCCAGAAGCTTCTTCAGTTCTGGAAACACACTGTAAAATCTAATTAGTTCCCAGAACTCAAAAAAAATTGAGGAAACTCATTGCCTCAAAAAATTTGAGTAAAGCTTAGCTAAAAATGATTAAATTAGGATAACTTATTTATTTTGAGTACTCTGTACAAGCTCATTTGTTCCCAGAACTCAAGAAAATTGGATCAAGTTTACGTAAGATGACCAAGTTAGTGCAACTTACTCATTTTGAGTACACTGTACGGCCTTGTTAGTTCCCAGAACTCAAAAAAATTAAGGTAACTCATTGCCTCAAAAAAACTAAGTAAAGCTTACTTAAGATGACTGTTAGGACAACAGCCATCATTGCAAGTCTGCAGTATTAAGAATAACTTGATATTTCTGACTGTACAATACTAATTGTTTACTTACTGACAAACATTTCAAGTTCAACTAAATGAAAAAACAATTTGTGGTAACCTGAATATGATTAAAAATAATTAACAACACTTTTTGTAATGATGTTAAAATCAGCCCAACTTTTATTTTCAAACACAACAAAGTATATCAGCCAACATACTGGACGCTGTTCTGCTGAACAACAAAGAATTATATCGCCATCATGGTTATAATCTCACAATGAAACAAAGTCTCAGATTTAATTATTCTGAAAATAAGTTTAGGCCACAAGTTTGTTTTGTACTTACATTACTTATATAATCAAAATAAAATATTTGTTGTTCTGTCACAAGTGCAGTCTCTGATTTAAACAACACATTTGTTTTTCCAACTCCTCTCATTGGAGGCTTATAAGAAGCTTCTAGAAGAGTTCCTCCAATTCTCCATATACGAGATTGATTATATGAACTACTGTTCCAACACATGAGCTGGAATGTTGTATTATTTTAAGGATGGCTTGTTTCACGGGGGCTCAGCCCTGGCGCAGGGGGCCTCTTGTGCATCGGCCTAACCGGGGGGCTCTTGAACTGGCAGGGAGGTTGTTCCATCTTTGCAGGAGTCCACTCTGCAGGTGGGGGAGAGACATAGGAGAGGTGGAGAATAAACTTAACCTGGGTGTCTGTGTCTTGTGTAGTCTGGGAGATGATTGAATGTTGGGGTGGGTACAGTTTCCTCTGCGGTGGGGTAGAGTGGGCTGCCCCGGGTCCTGTGGGGCTTGGCGGTGTTGCTGCCGTAGGCCCCGGTCTGGATGGGCCTGGGCTCCCTTGCCTTGGTGGATACCAGAGGACGGGGGTGCATATTGGGGTCAGCGGGGGAGCTGGCCCTAGGGAGGGACACCCTCCCCTCCCTTCTTTTCCTCCCCATCCCCGGCTGCCTCCCTCTTCACGCTCCACCACACCCACCCACACAGGTAGGGCTTTGGGGTGCAGGTGTGTCACCAGGGTGCAGGGGAGACATTCCCCCCCCCTCTGTCCTCTTCTGGCCACCTGTGCCTCAATTTTATCTCACAACTTAGACATCCACATTACTTACACTCTCATAACACACACATATATATATATATAGGGCCTTGAGGGTGGGCACGTTAACGGCGTCCAGTAGACGGTCTGTGTATTCAAACCTGCCTCTGGCGCCGGTGCCCACCTCTCAATTTTAAATCCATGTAGACATTGAGGGTTCTCGGGAGGGGCCGTGCTAACACCTGCTGCTCTCTGGCAGCAGCACCATGCTCTCCCTTGTTTTAAATACACTTTAGAGCAACACGCAGCAACACTACACTTGAGCGGGAGGAGGGAGGTATGGGGTCTTAACACACCCCTGTTCTCTGCTAGCCATCGGGGCGGGGGGGCTGGGAAGAGATGCTGGCTGTCCGATTGGCCTCCCTGCTGCTGCGGAGCCTGGGGCGGTCTGCTTGCCTCCACCCCGGAGGGAAGGGTAACATCTCTTGGGTCTGGGTGCCGTTTCCATCTCTGGGGGTGAGGATACCTGGACCCGGGATATAGAGTATGTTTGGGGAGTGTGATTGTGTGTACATGTCCATTTACGTTTATTCCTGCGTTGGGTGAGTGCTGAGTGTTTGTATATGTGTGCATGAGGGTGGGAATGCATGTCTGTGTCTGTGTGTGCCTGTTTGTCTGTGTCTATATGTCAGGTCGGGTCTTAGACTTCACCTCTCTGGGAACTCCCAGGCCCTCCAAAGTGTGGAGGCCTATCTCCCCTCACCACACTCCCTGCCGGTGACTGATGCCCTCAGGGGTCGGTGCGTTGGTGGTTCTTGGTGTCCGGGGCTGGGCGCTCAGGTATGTACCAGCTCACTCCCGGTGACTACTTGGCGGGGCCTGGCGCCTGCTGCTCGGTCAGGCCTCTTCCGGGGCGCGGGGGGCCCTCGGGCCTCCGGCCTCTGTGCCTGCGGCTCGGTTCACTCTGGCACAGCTGGCTGCCGGCAGAGCCGGCGGGCACGCCGGTGCAGCCCCCTCTAGCTTCTGCCCGGTGGCTACTGGGTGACCCCTCATCTGGGGATCCTCAGCCCTTCCCATGAAGGTGGCACGGATGCCCCTCCGGTGGTCCTCCTTGGGCTCTTGCACTCTGGGGCCTCTGGATGTCTGGGGCCTGGATCTCCTCCATGCCTGCTTCATGCCCTGGGGGACGGGGCTATGGCTCTCTACATCCTCTAGCAGACCATTACATGGGGAAACCATTTGAATACAAGCGCGCCGATCCACACAGGTGTGCACATGGGTGTTCACTGTTCGTAGACTTAAATCACACCTTTCTTGGCTGCTACTTCAAAGCACATTGTGCGCTGTCTGTCCTGCGTGCTGCACAACAACATTCAATATTTAGTATTTACTGCTGTTTTCACTTAGCTAGATTAATGCGATGGTGTTGTGTATAGTATGTTGCATTGTTTTGTTTTGTTTTTTGCTTGTTTTCTATTCTTTTTCTCTCAACAGGTGATCCCGGAGATATTTTTTCTTCCCCCCTTTCTCACTGTCCCTCTCCCCTTCTGTTTTTCTTTTCCTTCCTCTTTCTTTCTCCCTTTCCTATCCCTCACTCATGTCTGTCCCGTCTGTAACAACTGAAAATAAAATAAATAATAAAAACAAAGGTCGATCAAATGGACCAATACGGCAATGCCATGATGATCCATTTGGCAAAATAAATCCATTGGGTATCCTTGTTGGTCTTCAGACAACAATTCTGACGGCTAAAGAAACCAAATGGGACAGGCGAAAAAAAAAAAAAAAAAAAAAAAAAAAAAAAGGATGGCTTGTTTCCAGTCCAGGCATTACTGCCTGAATGACTGTCATGGATCGAGGTGATCCAAATGTAGGTGCAGAAGAAAGTCTTTAACTTCCCTTAAGTACAGTGGCAGTGGATGTGGGTTGGAGATGCAATGAGCTTGAACCTGCAGGCGACCATCTTCACTGCCATCTGTGACGGAGGACTCATCTCTCCTGTTGTCCTGCAAGCAAACAATCATATTTTTTGGAACATGAACTTAATTGCTTCCTTAAAACATTTTTTTTCTGCATTTAGACAATCTCAGGCTCCCTCCCCACCAGAGAGGTGACATTCAATGTCCCACTGTCAGTCTGGATCGCCGTGACCACCACTCAACACACAATAATGTCATGAAAGCATCATTTTAAAAAAAAGGGCTATGCAAACATGGCCAATAACTTTCATTCTAACTTTCATGGCCGACAAACACGATCCTCCTTTTCCCCAGATTACCCTTTCTGGGTCACAAAATAACCTTTTAAGATATTTTCAGGCGAGATTGTAGCTGTGTAATGCTCAAATATCTACTTAATTTATCAAAATATCACATATTTGTAAAAGTGCTTCCACGTTTTCGGAGAGCTCTGTTATCCACCGGCGCGATAACTGACCGGGAGGTCAAGGCTCGATAAGAGTCCGCGAGCACAGCTAACTCCTGGCTTATTGTTTTCAACCCCCCTGCACTCTTTTGCTACTCAGGTTAAACATGATTGATTGATTGATTGAGAGTGAGTGAGAGAGATCTATCTATATATATCTATATATATCTATATAGATCTAGATATCTATATATATATCTCTATAGATCTAGATATCTATAGATATCTATAGATCTAGATAGATCTATATATCTATAGATCTATATATCTATAGATCTAGATAGATCTATATATATCTATATCTATATATATCTATAGATCTAGATAGATCTATATATAGATAGATCTATATATATATCTATATATATCGATATCTATATAGATATCTAGATATCTATCTATATATATCTATATCTCTCTCTATATATATATATATATATATATATATATCTCTATATATATGTTCCATCTCAATTAAGTACTGTATGCTTTTTATACTTTTAGTAGTGTGTCCCACAAACAGCAAATATTTTCAAAAAAAGTAAGACATCTTTGGGGGTGCTTTGATTCATTTTGGGGGTGCTGAAGCACCTCCAAAACTGGGCTAAAATCGCCCCTGGTTATGGCTATGGATTGAAAATACCCCCCACACCCCACCCCTAACGGCTGCACCTCCCGAAGAATTTTGTCTGGGCTCTTATTTCACTTTTTTATTTCAAACAATCAACAGAAAATTTCACAGACATAGTTTTATGTAAGGTTTTTAAGGCTGTGGTGTTAATTTTTAAGTAACATGAGCCCAGCGGCAGCAGCAACCCTAGGTTAACACTAACTAGCTAGCAAGATTATAAACCTGGTGCTAAACTAAGAGAAGCCACAAAATCAGTTTGAATAAGAGTAAACATTTACTCACCAAGTCAGTGTATCAGGTAAAGATTCACAGCAATGAAAACTGACGCTTTTCCAGGTTTGCTCAACATATTCCATAACAAATGCACCATGAACATGCGGACTGATCCAAGAGGGAGAAGGACGGTAGTCACGTGGCATTTTCAAAACACATCTTTCATCCTTCCGCACTGAGAAGCAAAACTTCCATCTTACTTAGTTTCTAAGTTAAGACAACTCAAATAAATTGAGTTTATCAGCATTTTTGCATAAAAAGTACTGGTAACTTATTTAAATCGAGTTCTGATAACAAATTGATAAAAACTGAGTTCAGCCTATTTAATATTTTTAATTAAACACAATATTACATTTTACAGTGCAGTTTAGGAAACAGTCTTGTTAGCAGCTGTTAAGGGTCCAGAGGGGCAACATGTTTCACCGAGCTTCATCCCAGCTTCTTCAGGAGATCCACAGCTTCCTTGTGGACCTGCAGAGGAAGAGGGGCATGCACTGATTAAGTTAAACAGTCCCACTGATATACAGTTAAACTGAAATATACAAAAACACAGAGTAAATCATAAGTCTGGAGTCAGGGTGTGTGTGTACCTCTTTGTCTTCCAGCGTGTGAGCAGGGTATTCCTTTGTTTTGGTCAGCCACAGCAGAGCTTTCTCCTTGTCTTTCATGGCTAAATAAGTCTTCCCGAGCATCAGCAGGTTCTTGCTGTAGAAGTTTGGATCGACTGGGAAAAACAAGAGAGACAAATGTTTGTCGGCTGACTGCTTTTTTTTTTTTTTTTGTTTGTTTGTTTTTTTAAAATCACAGACACATGTTTGTCTGTGATTTTTAAAGAATCGTGTTGGTGACAGTACTCTACCTTCCTCAGCTTTTAGGAAAAACGCCAAAGCCTGAAAGACACAGAAAAACAAAACTCACTGTGCAGCTAGTAAGAAAGCAAAGGATGTCAGATTCAGACTGGGCGGTCCTCACCTCCTCGTATGTAGACTCGGGTGGTGATGAGAATATTACAGCTGCCACCTTGCGCTGATACCACGGCAGCTCAGCAAAAGCAAAGCACCTGAGAGACAAAGGACAGCATATGTTAGGTGCCACCCATGTGGATGTTACTTTACTGTACCACCTTGTTGCAGACATATACACCCTTTCATGCAAACGGCACTCCCTCATGGCTGTGGCCTCTTTCAGCAGGATACTGCACCCTGCCTCAAAGCAAAAATGGTTCAGGGATGATTCGAGGAGCACAACAATGAGTTTGAGGTCCAAGCTTGGCCTCTAAATTCCCCAGATCTCAATTCAATCAAGTAATTGCGGGATGTGATGGACAAACAAGTCCAATCCACCTCACAATTTAGAGAACTTTAAGGATTGGTTGCTAACATCTTGGTGCAGATGCTCCAGCACACCTTCAGGCATCTAGTGGAGTCCATGCCTCGACGAATCAGGACTGTTTTGAAAGAAAAAGGGGACCAATGCAATATTAGGGGGGTGGTTGTAATGTTATGCCTGATCAGTGTATATTTTCTGGGATTTGCACATAGAAAGTTGCTTCAAGGGCTTTTTAGTCATTTATCTTATTAATCATGTTGGTTGAAATCCAGACACTGATCCAGCTTTACCAAATGAACATATGGTAAAGATTTTAATCTTAAAGTTTCATCCAGCACATTTAGTCGACATCTATTTCGTTTTACATTCCTTGGGCCGCAGAGAGTCACGACTGCATTGCTTATTTTTTTCTAAATTTACTCCAATTCCAGCTGCACTCCCTTGGAAGTTGTGGAAGAAACACTCCCGTAGGTGTGAGAGTTCAAGCACACAGAGCTAGTTTGAGAGAGGGGAGCCCTCCTTTCTCTCACAGTGTTAAAAAGCAAAAAAAACACCCACAAAAACAAAAAGCAGTCTCACCAGTAACCCAAAATGTGTATGGAGGTGGCGTCTTTAGGGTTGAGCTCGATGGCTCTCTAAGAGGAAAGAAAAAAAAAAAAAATCAGTGTTCAGATGTTAAATATGACGCTGCGATTTTGGTCACATGACTTCCATCTTAAGGTCCTCTCACCTCTAGATGATCCCTGATGATGTACGAATTTCCAATTTTAACCTTGACACCCTCATAATCACCGACGTCGCTGAGACAAATGCCGTACCACTGTGTGACGAGCAGAAAAAAAAAAGAAAAGAAACCTGTTAAAACTCGTAATCAACATCCTGTGAGTGTCGAGTTGGCCTCGGAGAAACCACAATCTCACCTTGTGAGCTGCAGAGCACAGGTCATCTTTCTCCAGGGCCTTTTTGGCGTACTCAAAGGCCTCAAATGTGAGCTGCTTCTTCCGCCCGGCCTCGATGTTGGGCAGGAGGGACAGGTCCCGAGAAGCCCGGGCCAATCTCCACAGGAACTCTGCATCGTTGCTACACACACACACAAAGAGAGTCATTATTGTCCAACTAAATTCAGACTGAATGAAAACAAAAACCATAACTTTACACCCAGTGGATGGTAAAACACTTTGCTTTGGTGGCATCTGGTTGTTGTATTACAAAAACACACACAAAGACAAAAAAACAAAACAAAGATCAAATAGAATAAATAAACCCTCTGAACTCTCCTTACCTGTCTTTGTACTGCACCAGCAGCTGGTAGAGTTTCTCTGTCTCTGCACAGCTGTACAGGTAGTCAGCCTGCTCCAAAACCTCCCCTAGACAGACACAAAACCCACCAGTTCAGCCATAAAGCCCAGCTGACATTCACTAGATCAAACCTAATAAAAAGCACATGTTCGTATCTGAGATTGCCACCTACCTCTATCTAAAGCGCAGACCACAGCTGAACTCTGCACCTTGCGATAAGCTGCATAGCCGAGGCACGACAGCGCAGGGAGCCCCAACAGGAATGCAGCCCGTCCACTCTGTGCACAAGTGAGGAAGTGACACAAAAACACACTTGTGAATGCAAGCACTAGGCAAGAGCAGACTGTCTCCCATTCTAAGTCATTCTTGGCGTCTGTGCTGACCCTGAGTAACCTGAACCCAGAGCTGGACTCTGAAGCCGTGGGGTCAATGCATTCTTCAGTCCACACGGGAACGTTACAGGATGTTCTAGGTGAAACTAACGCTGAGATCCAGTTTAATTATACAGCCAGCTGACAAGCATAGCAGCATCATTACTATACAGTACTGGTAGTTCTCTTCCTGCATGGATAAGCAGCTCTGACGGCATTTACAAACCCGTTGCCCCTTCACCTATATATCAAATATGAAGCTCCGAGGAAGTGGCACCACTGACCTTCCTGAGCGCAAATCACGGAGCTCGCATAAAGATAAAGAAAGCAGTGTGATAATGAATGAAGCAGCGTTATTTACAGTCAGAGCGGTGGAAGTCCTTCGTAGAGCAGTCCAGTAGTTTCGGTTCGTCCCTCTGCTTTTTACGCAGTTTGCGCCAGACCCAAACTCCACTAAAGCCCTGCTCACACACCGTGTTATAATCCTCCCAGCCATCTTATCACAGGTCCACACTATCAGTGATCACTCATCACACTGACACAAGCTTACAACCTCTCGGGTAGTGTCCCCGGAGCGGGCGGGTGGTGCGTTCAAGAGCACAAATTAAACACGTTGCAAAATAAATAAATAAATGACTAAAGCGTGGATTTTTAGGGCAAATAAAAGTCAGTTTTGTAAATACTTTGAAGCCGGAACAAAATATCCTTGCTTTAAAATAAAAATGTATTCCACCCAATGCAAATGTGCCTATTTTTCTCTTTATATGTTCAAACAATTACAGTGGAAAAAACAAAACAAAACAAACAAACAAAAAAAAAAACAAAACATGAAAGACTCTTTTATTCATGCTTCACCAGGATATATAAAAGCATGTATAAATTATTTGCTGTATGTATTAAATCCCAAACCTTTAATTATCTTGTCTCTGAAAATCGACCGAGTGGTGTTTTGTCAGCAGAAAAGTTATAGTTTAATAAACAACAGAATTAAATAAATATTCAAGGATATCCTTCCAGTTAGTAGTGAGTGTTCAAAAGTTTAAGAAGCTAGCCTTTTACCTTAGCATTACTAGGTATTATAGAAAACGCTAAAATACAAGCTCTCGTCGTGACCAAAAACGGAAAAGCTCTTCTGTGAATATTATTAGACAAAACGACGCAGTCGTTTGGATTGAGAACAGCTCAAAATTAGACATATCAAGTGTCTGTTTATTGGCCAACACTGGTTTGAAAACAACACAGCAGCTCTTCTATAAGCTAAATAAATAGCTACTCACAGTCCGTCCAGAGAAAGGTCTCTTCCAGCGCTCTTAACTAGATGGTATCTGGTCGCTTCACCAACAGCAGCTTAAATTGGCGTTCAGCACAGCTGCAAAACACTTTTCTTGAATGCACCCCGGACAACGCTGTGCCGCTTTGTTATCGAGTCGGCGAGAAACAGAGAAACAACAAAAACAGAAGAACGTTCCGGCATAATATGAAGCGCCTATCGTACAGTAATGTTACAACAGCGTGTTTGTTAATATAATGTTGTCCAGGTGACGCAGACACACCAAACAGGCATTTACACAAAACTTCAACTTTAGATAAAAGTAGTTGTAAAATTAGTTTAAGTTGTGAAGCGAGCAGAACACTGGGCAGGGCCATGTGTATGGGCTCAAAATGTGGTCATAAATATTTTGTACTTGTAAATTGGTTTTGTACTTGTAAAAAAGATTTGTATGTGTAAAGAAAATTTGTGTGTGCGTAAAAAAGATTTGTATGTGTAAAAAAAAATTTGTGTGTGCGTAAAAAAGATTTGTATGTGTAAAAAAAATTTGTGCGTGCGTAAAAAAGATTTGTATGTGTGAAAAAGATTTGTGTGTGCGTAAAAAAGATTTGTATGTGTGAAAAAGATTTGTGCGTGCGTAAAAAAGATTTGTGTGTGGACTTAGCCAAAAAAAACCCTGCAAGTTACAAGTACGAATTTTGACCCTATTTTTCTTCCTTTAAGCTGATTGGTCAATGTCATGTCAATCACAAATTAAACAATCCAATCAGAGAACAGATGGGTTTGGCTGTTGGGGGGGATGCTTTACGGACCTTCAGGTCCTGGAAGGGTTACACAGTTTGAAGATGGAGGACAGCGGTGGCGCTTCTGCTGCGCAGGTAAGCTTTAATTTATGGTTTACTGGAACAAGCTAATTGTCCAGACATATATTTTTGAATATCATGTTCGGTTACTACACTGTAATTTTTCACGGTGCCAAAAGCTAGCTTAAAAAGGGCTCTCAACATTAGCCCTAGTGTTGCATGTGTTCAAATAGTCTCCTGTGTAGCACGGTCTGTCTGCTTAAACATCAGCATCGTGGAGAATTATGTGTTTGGATTTAAGTTTAATCCCGATGAGATGTCGTTTTGGTAATAATTGGAAATGAAATGCTCTGACTTGACCTTAGCACTGGTCCCAGGTCACCCCCGAGTTTGTGTTAGAGTAATACTACAGTAATTACAGTATACAACAACTTTCAGCAGCTACTGAATGTTAGGGGACCTAGCTTCAGTGAGCGTTTTGGGATTTATGACAGCTTATAGGCAGTGACATTAAGAAGTACTCTGTTATACAATACCAGATTGACCGAGAATGCTTCTGTAGTAACTGTAGTGCAGTGTCTGTCTGGTATCAGTAAGCTAATGTCTGTTGATATTTGCTTTGCTGGATGTGTCGTGTTCAAAAATTTAAGAAGGAATTATGGAGAAAAAGATTTAAAAATATTGAATTTGCTTCAGCAGTTGAAATTACAAGTTTATAGTGCCAGCCTTTTGTGTGAACCAGCTTCCCAAAAAGGATAATGCTGAAACGGGCAATGAAAACAGATGCTGATTCTAAGGCCCAGTTCACCGCATCTTGTTCAGCAACCCTAACCCAGAGACTAATCTAACCATTATCGTGTGTTTGTAAGCATGCTGCAAAAACCCCCTCTGCACTCTAGGTGTACCTGCAATATTTCAAATACAGCGCTGAATTGCGCTCTCAACCTTCAAACATGGAGTGCCAATATGCAGCACATTTGCATTGTGTACATCTTAAAAAAATAATGAAACAGCCTTACTTAATAATTTTGTAAACTAAATTTTCAACCCTAACAGATGTCAAATGTGTTTAGGGACTTTTGCATCTTTTGCATGTGTCTTTCTGCATCGGGTTATGTGTTTTGAAGTGTGCTATACTAAATTTGTGGGTCATCTGTGTCATCATGGGAACATCCACGGGGTACTTCAGAGAGAGAAATAGGAGAGTGTATGATACATCCATAGAGAAATGTGTAAATCTTTGAAAATTGTCTGATTGTTTTACTTAACAGGTGACTGTAAATCAAGTAGACCTTGGTCGATCTCCCTCCAGAACAGAGAACCTGGGATGTCCCTGTGACTCTTTGGTGGGTTCATTTTTTTTTTCATTATTAAAGTTGTTTGAATTTTTTGAATACAGCAAGGTTGCACAGGATAGAACATATTTAAAAATAATTTTTAATGCAATTCAGTTTCTTTACTGTATTACAAAGTTAATCAAAATAAAAAGATTTCATGAGAATATTATTTGGTTTTATTGAGTTTAACGCAGTTTGACATTTTATTGTTCCTTCAATGCACTTCATGTGATATCAGTAATTCAATAAATCTTTTCTTCTTTCAGGTGGCTTTAGGAAGACATGTTTTCCAAAACCTTCAAAATAGGCTGGTGCAGTCCTACCAACAGCAGCCCTTGGACCTTGATCATATTGAGTTCCTCTGCGTGAACGCATCAACTCTAGTCTGTTCTCTTTCTGCTCATATTAATGTTCCATCACTGGTAGGTTTATTTGATTTAGTTTTGGTTACCTTTAAAAATTGTTTCAATATATGCCATTCTTATGTGTCTTATAATGTTAATTTTACAGTGTAGTAATTATGCTATACAAATACACCTGTCATCCATTGCTTTGTTAAATCCAAGATGAAATTTTGTTCTGTGTTTCAATATAAAGATTGGGGATTAGAATAATGTTACTAAGATGGTAAAACTGAATTCTAGGATTTCATCCAACTAAATATTTTAATGCAACCATTTTTTAGGTAGTTGAAGCTCTTCACCACCTCATCTGCCTCATCCATTCCGATATGGATACAAGAAGGTCTGCCATTGTTGTTGACAGCTCAGCTGGTGAACGGGGGAGGCCAAAGCTCTATGTTTCCAAAGACCACCTCAAAGATCTAATAAAGATGGACCTCTCCATTCCTTGTATCTCCAAGCTTTTGGGCATATCACAGAAAACAGTCCGACGAAGAATGGAAGAGTGGGGCCTCTCAATAACAGCAACCTACAGCTCACTATCAGATGATGAACTTGACAACTTAATTGCAGCCATAAAACAGGAATCAAAAAATCTGGGTTAGTTATTCATGTGAAAAATAATGCTTGTAATAAGACTATTTTATTTTTCTTGCTAGCAACCTTTCATATTTACATGAATAACACTAGCTGAATGTCATGATTAGTTAGTAGTTTGATTTACTGTACTATAAGTGCCTTCCAATGTGCTGTTGTAATTCTTTCACTATGGAATGCCTTTTTAGGCTACAGAATGGTTAAAGGACGCCTCAGGGCACTGGGCCACAAGGTGCAGTGGAACAGAGTATGGGATTCCATGCGTTGTGTTGACAGCGCTGGAATCCTTGAAAGGATGGCAAATCTTGGATGTGTTGTCAGAAGGACATACAGTGTTCCTGGTCCTCTGTCACTGCTCCACATTGACACCAACCATAAGTTAATTAGGTAAGTTTAACATAACTCAATAGTCATAGGGCACATTTGGGCCCATTACTATTTAAGTCATTCATGCATATGCAAACACGGTATTTTACATTACACCATTACTTTACCGCCTGATTTTTTTTGACAAGATAAAGGCATCTAAAATTGAGAAAAGTACTTCTTCATGATCAGCATTGTCAGCTATGCTGAGAGTTCGCCTTCCAAGTCCAGCTTGAAGAAGCCGTATTTCATTCTTTGGGGTTTTTGTCGTGGAATCAGGCAAAAGACAGAATTGCAACTGAAGGTTGCGAACTGCATGTATCACATTACTAGGAGCTGGGAAAGGCCTCTTTCCTTTGGATTGCCTTCTTTGAAACATTGCTGGAAATGACCTGTAAATAAGATTATACATTTGAGGCATTAAACACTTTGCCAATTTCTTCCAAATTAAAGCAAGACTACTCATCTGATTGGAAAAGTACTGCATTGCTGTTAAGGTGAAATGTCATAATGATGTTTAAGGAGGATCCAAGTGCATAGGTAATTTGCAGAGCAGGTTGTTTAAATAAAACGATGACTTACACCCACCCCCCCCCCCAAAAAAAAAAAGAAAAAAGAAAAAAAAAAGAAAGGAGTAACATTACTGGCAAATTTCTTTTTCTTTTTACCTTTGCATTTCTATTTGGGTGCTCACTCTTGGGGTTTGCTGAGGCACTGTCGCAGTAACAGATGTGGTTGCAGTTCCACTCCTAATATCAGACTGGGAAGTTGACAGAATTCCCACAAGACTCAGTATAGCCTTCTCTATTGCAGTCTTTGGCTCCTGTTGAAAATATATTTATATGTTATTGAACATCTGCATCTTCATTTAAACAATACCATATGGTTTCCCGATATATCCCTATTCCCTTATTAACCTAATATTAAAATAGTTAACAGTATAACTAATAGTCATGAGTGAGAGTTTAAAAGAACACTAAGGAAGCTTGTTAAGCCATAGTTACAGTAGTAGAAGAAAATTGAAATCAAATACTTTATACACGCACATATATTTGTGCTGTCAGCGGTAATCTCCTTAAAATGACGTTAACCAGTGTAACACGTTAGCGCGGTTTGCTCGTTAACGCGTTAGCAGCTACTGAAAATTAAGCTAGGTCCCCTAACATTCAGTAGCTGCTGAAAGTTGTTGTATACTGTAATTACTGTAGTATTACTCTAACACAAACTCTGGGGTGACCTGGGACCAGTGCTAAGGTCAAGTCAGAGCATTTCATTTCCAATTATTACCAAAACGACATCTCATCGGGATTAAACTTAAATCCAAACACATAATTCTCCACGATGCTGATGTTTAAGCAGACAGACCGTGCTACACAGGAGACTATTTGAACACATGCAACACTAGGGCTAATGTTGAGAGCCCTTTTTAAGCTAGCTTTTGGCACCGTGAAAAATTACAGTGTAGTAACCGAACATGATATTCAAAAATATATGTCTGGACAATTAGCTTGTTCCAGTAAACCATAAATTAAAGCTTACCTGCGCAGCAGAAGCGCCACCGCTGTCCTCCATCTTCAAACTGTGTAACCCTTCCAGGACCTGAAGGTCCGTAAAGCATCCCCCCCAACAGCCAAACCCATCTGTTCTCTGATTGGAGTGTTTAATTTGTGATTGACATGACATTGACCAATCAGCTTAAAGGAAGAAAAATAGGGTCAAAATTCGTACTTGTAACTTGCAGGGTTTTTTTTGGCTAAGTCCACACACAAATCTTTTTTTACGCACGCACAAATCTTTTTCACACATACAAATCTTTTTTACGCACACACAAATTTTTTTTACACATACAAATCTTTTTTACACACGCACAAATCTTTTTCACACATACAAATCTTTTTTACGCACGCACAAATTTTTTTTACACATACAAATCTTTTTTACGCACACACAAATTTTCTTTACACATACAAATCTTTTTTACAAGTACAAAACCAATTTACAAGTACAAAATATTTATGACCACATTTTGAGCCCATACATGTGGGCTCCACCCAGTGCGCCAACACAGCTGTTGCTGTCAGATAAACGTTACGCGTTCATATAGGAGCAGAAGCAGAAAAAAAGTGTATATTTGTCAACAACTACACAGGTAAATGATCCAATAAGCATTATGAAAAGATAACGTAGTGTGAAAGGGAGAAGTGGTGTGGTTGTTAGAGCTCCACCTAACTGTCACTGCATGCATGTGTTAGCTCGAGTAACGGCAACTTACATTATTTGGTGGTGGTACTACAAAGCTAGAAATCTAGGGGAAAGTCATCATAGCAAAATTAAATATGTGTGTGTGTGTGTGAGAGAGACAGAGAGAGAGAGAGAGATCCAGATTTTTAAACACGAACAGTTGATTTATTTACTTATTTTTAACTGCGACATAAAGTCTGTCAGTAAAGATTGATTGATTGACTGATTGACGGTTTTCTAACATTTCGCTAGAAGCTCTGAAATTACAGTCACGTGATCAGTTACAACTCACCCATACTTTCACTTCTATCCCTTTAAACGTGACTTTTCCTGCACTTCTGATAGATCCATAAATGTTTGTGTGCAGTTTTGTGTGTAAATCAAGGGTTTATGTAGCCTAAGCTCCGGCTTCCAGATGCTGTGCCAAAAAGTGATCGCCTGCCAAAAAACTGATTTGTTTCTGTGTTGTTTTTTTATGTCTAATATCTTTACGAATGTTGGTAAATAGACTTCGGTGAACAGGGTTTACAAAGGGGTAGTCTCTGTTATTGTACTTATATTATAACCAATCCGGTTCTTTTTGTCCACTTAAAATATGTTTACATAACTATTGTTATATTTGTTGCAATTTCTGCTTCCTCTTGGCTAGATTACTCTTAAAGGAAGACATTTTTTATGTCAACAAGATTTTTTTTAACTGGATAAATAAAGGTCACTACCATTATTATTTTTCTTTTTATGTTCTGTTTTGTTGTTGCCCTCTAATGTTTAAAGAAAAACAATAAAAAGAAAGTATAAAAAAAAAGTCACTGCCAAAAACTAATTGCGGCTTCTACCTTGTGACAGGAATGTTGTTTGTGGCTCAAGATGACTTGATATCATTCATGAACATTTGACATATCTTTCACATATTATAGACCAACGAGTTATTTATAGCAGTTTAAATTGGCAGACGATCATTTTTTGGCACACTGCCTCTCGGACTGTACTTGTTCTTAAATTGCTGTGGACATACCACCGGGTGGCGTAGTATTCAGTGATTTATGTGTGAACTTAGTGGCCTGGTTGTGGTGGCGTTTGACCATCTGAGCCTGCCTTACGTTGGACAACCACCACTACCACCTGACTAAAGTCATGACTGAAGATTGAGTAATATGTAGTAACAAGTCAAGAGAGCATTTTGAGAAGATGGAAGTGCTCTGAAGAGATTTCTGTGGTTTATCTTTTTCAGGAACAGCTGCAATGGCCTCAGGTGGAGTCCCACTGCCCACAGCCACCCAATGTGCCACTAAGGTGGAGCTGAGCATCTCCTGTGAAAACCTAATGGACATGGACGTCTTCTCCAAGTCTGACCCTCTGTGTGCTTTGTACATCAACATATCAGACTCTCAGTGGTATGAGGTATGTAATTGGTAGTGATACGAGATTTTTGCATATAACAGTTAAGACTGCAAATCTATGGCGGGCATTAAATAATATGTTCTAACCTAAGTCATGTGACTTACGTTACACATCTGTTTTTACTTTGTGAATTAGTTTGGCCGCACGGAGATGATCCTGAACTGCCTGAATCCGAAGTTTGCTAAGAGGTTTGTGATCGATTACTATTTCGAGACGGTGCAGAGGCTGAAGTTCTGCGTGTATGATATCGACAACGATACCTACGACCTGAGTGACGATGATTTCCTTGGAGAGCTTGAATGCACCCTCGGGCAGGTAAGTTTCCCCTTTATCAGGTTGCTCTTTAAACACTGATCGTTCGCCCACTGCTTTAGCGCTCCTTGTTGTTTCCATCATTTGTGTCCAGGTCGTTTCTAATAAGCAGATGACGCGGCCGTTGTTGCTGAAGGACAGGAGGCCGGCAGGCCGTGGAACCATCACAGTGAGCTGACTCTTTTGTCTGTGTGAACTTAGTTTCTCCAGTTTGTCCTTCTGTATGCATCTATGTGTGTAAAAATAAGAATATGCTTAGCTTGTAGGGTTGATTTTGCTCATATTTTGCTAGAATTAGTCATTTTAGCAAGCTACGAACAAATGCTGTGGAACCCTCGTATTGATTGATTGTCTTCCTGTAGTGTAATATGAGTGTCAGGGCTCATGGCTGGGTTTGTAAGTGTAAAATTGCAGTTTACTTGTGCCAATTTCTAACCAAGTGATGGATATGACTGTTACTGTCCTGCTTTGTCTACTGTTTTGTGATAAATGAAACCATAGTGTACAAAATGAACACCATGTTGTAATAATTAAGAAGTAAAACTATCATTTTAGACCATAAACCTACTGGGAAAATATATTCTAAGGTAATTCATGAAGGGAGAAATGGTGTGATTTTCTCATAGATTTCTGTACAATCAGACTTCTATTTAAAAATAGAGAAGCTGCCCCCTGCTGGCCATCAGAAAGAATGCAATTGCACTTTTAAATTGGCTTCATTTTTTTTGTATATAGCTGAGGTTATGTTAATCTTTTACATAAAAGAAAACCACTGTGAACCTTAGTATAAAACTGCACAAATCTTTATGTTTTTCTCCCTTTTGATAGATCTGTGCTGAAGAAATCACAGACACCAGGGTAGCAAACTTTGAAGTGTCTGCCCGCAGGCTGGACAAAAAGGTAATGAAAGTTGCTTCATTGTTTTTTAATAAAGTTCGTTAAATTTAAGTTCTGTGAATGACTAACTGGGAATGGTTTGTCAGTATCTGTGGTGGTCCGACCCTTTCCTGGAATTCTACAAGCAGACAGAAACTGGATGGCAGCTAGCTCACAGGACAGAGGTACACACATTTACCATCAGGTCCTTCATCGGCGTGCACTAAATTCCCGTGGACTCGTTACTCACGGTAACCTGTTTATGCAGGTTGTGTACAACAACCTGAATCCAATATGGAGGCCGTTCCGCATCTCATTGCGAACTCTTTGTGGCGGAGATGTGGAGAAGCCTATTAAGGTAATTCTATTCAGTGAACCTGCACAATAAAATGCACCCAATTAACAAAACCTGTAAGCACCTCTTAAGTAACACTCCAATGGGTGAAACAGTGGATTTCACCCCCCTCCCTCACTTTTTAAAATTTTTGAATTGGCTTTATTGACCACACTGCTGACTAATAACTAATCTTGTAATTGCAATTCTCTTATTATCTTACAAATCCCCCAAACATATAAAACAAAGGAAGTGCTTGTGACCCAGTTGGATAAGCGCTACGTGCATGTGTGCACAATTCATGACATCACCATGTGAGGTTTCTTCCTCTTTGTTTACTCATTGACTTACTGCATTAGCTTTTGCATTTATACTGATAACTGTTTGCACTCTTTCCAAATGTCAGGTGTTCAGAATATGACGACGCTTCGTCACTGACTGTAAATAGTGAATGATTAGTGGGGGTTTTGGCAGCAGTCTAAAAAAAGATGTTATTTTCACACCCTGACAAAGAACTTCATCATCAACCATGGTTTACTCTTTCTCTCCTCCTGTATAATCCGAACGTTTCATGCAGTAGTTTTTACGTGATCCCCCGTTAGAGAAAAATCTTCCTGTTTTGCGTCCTCAGGTTGACTGTTACGACCATCACAACAGCGGCTCCCATGATCTCATTGGGAGCTTTAAAACCACACTAGCAGAGATGCAAACGGGGACGCACATCTCCCCGGTGAGGCCCTTTATGTTTTGTGTGTGTGTCTCTTGTGTGTTATAGTGTTTATGTTACACTGACATTAACATGGTCTCGTTTCAGGCTGAATTCGAATGTATTAACCCCAAGAAGTCAATGAAGAAAAGCTATAAAAACTCCGGGGTCGTTTGCATCCGGCAGTGCCAGGTAAGGAATTAAAACTGTTACTCTGCCTCGATTTTACAACATGTCCCACCAGGTTTGTTTTGGATTCCTGTACATTGTGCATTGCTGCACATTGTTAGCGTACTCTTTACTTTTACAGATAGTGAGGGAATACACCTTCCTGGATTATATCATGGGTGGATGCCAAATCAACTTCACTGTGAGTGTGGAAATATTTTTATTGTTTAAGTAAATAAATTGTTTGGTAAGATTTATAATATTTCTAAATTGATTGTCACATTGCACGGCACTCTGAAGCTTGCAGAATACATTTGAAGTATGTCAGACGTTTACCTGGTGACTGAAAAGCTCTCTGTATGTTGACCCGTATCCTCTCGGTCCAGATCGCCATTGACTTCACAGGCTCTAACGGGGACCCGAGGTCTCCTCAGTCCCTCCACTACATCAGCCCAGAGGGCTACAATGAGTACCTGGCAGCCATCTGGTCAGTGGGCAATGTCATCCAGGACTACGACAGGTGAACCCAAGCATCCCACATTATCCCACCATCTAAAGTCTCAGTGAAAGAAATGATATCAGAGGAAGAAACAGATACTGAAAAAACAATATGTTAAGCCAGAGTTGAGCAGAATGAAAGAGTCTTATCACCAACTTACACCAAACCCCCCCAGAAATTATTAACCTTTTTGCTACTTACAGTGTTAATATTAAAAATCTTTAACGGCAGCATCCTTGATAATCACCTACTTACTGTTAAACATTTTCCCTGGAACTAGTTTCTGTTCAAACTTTGGGCCCACTGATCTACCGCTCGATGAGCTCATGAGTTTGTTCTGTCTCTGTGTAGTAAGAAGATGTTTCCTGTGTTTGGTTTTGGAGCCCAGCTCCCTCCATCCTGGCAGGTATGAAATATGCATTAAAGAAACAGCCTCATTGATGATGTGTGACACAAAGTTGTTATTTCGATATCACTGAGTTATTAAGGTGCTTTGTTGTGTTCATCCTCTCTCTCTTGGCTGGAATTCTGGGTATTGAAAAGCATTGGAAATTTGCAGTGTCTCAAAGGACCAGTGCTGCGGCATTTCCACTCGTTACTTGGATGTGACTGCTGAATTCAGAGCGCTCTCACATGATGGTGTGGTTTTGGGGCTGTTGAGTGTCCCGTTGTGTATGAAAGGCAGTTTGCTCTGACTGGTAATGCTCAATGAACAGTAGGGTGGTGGAGTGTAGCTCAGCTGCTGAGGCACGGCAGTAGAAGGCGTGATGCTGTGAGCCTGATGAACAATTGAATGATCCCTCATTTTAGAGCTGATGCAGCAGTTTGTAACATCAGCTTCTTTATTATTTTTCTTTTTTCTTTTTATTTTATATTCTGTGTCCTGACGTGTCTGTAAACGTTTGCAATCAGAATTATGATCTTTATGCTGGGTTGTGGCTCTTGTTCACATGTTTCGTTTATGTGTTTATTTGATCCTTTTTATGAGTGTTATTTCAGTTATTACATTATATGTAAAATAGGCAGCACGGTGGCGAGCTAAGAAGCAGAAGGGGAAAGGGGGGGGGGGGGGGGGGGGGGGGGGGGGGGGAGGAACTGCTGTCGACCTCTGCATCTGTAAGACAACACAAGTACAGTGCCTGAACAAAAATACAAAGATGTACAGATGTGCAAATCAGCAGAGTATGTGGAGAGTATGTGAGCAAGAGAGTGAGTGTCTTTGTCACAAAATGTACGTGACAATGAGGGTGGGAAGCTGGAATAACGCCCCCCCATCCGCAGCCCCCAAGAGTACCAAAGACCTGAGGCCACACATCACTGCAGCATCTGCAGCAGGAGAACAAGCGAAGCTCCAGATAGGCCGCTCACAGCTATAGAGCGAGAGTCCCACAAAGAGCTTTTCATATTCAAAGTTGTGCTTTTGGAAGATATCTGCTTGGGTTAACTTTACATTAGCTTCAGATCATTCGGGGAACCCGCCTGCTAGTTTGCTAGCACCAGCTAGGTTAAATGGCCAATTGTTCAGGGCTTCCATTATAATCAAAGCCAGTCAAATATGCATGCAGCTTACACTATATGTTTATTTCACCTGACATTTATGAACTCTTCCAATCTTACTGATCACTCAAAGCGCTTTAGACTGGAAGTTCCCATTTTTTACCACACTGCCTGACATCCATGACCAATTTCGATTCACTGACTAACCTAACATGCATGTTGTTGGACTGTGGGAGGCAGTTGGAGTACCCAGAGAAAACCCACCCAGGTACAGGGACAGGGTGCACCCAGAAAGGCTCCAGCTAGGACTCAAACTAGGAACCATCTTGCTGTGAGGCATCAATTCCAACTACAACATAGCATATGTATATTCTTATACAAACACACTGTGCTTGCTTCTTATCGTTCATGTACCCCCCCCCCCCCTCGCCCCCATGTTGTGTCATGTACATGTCAAACACAGCTCTTTTGAACAGTTAAAGCTTTTGTTGATTTTACTCCTACAGGTGTCCCATGAGTTTCCTGTCAATTTCAATCCAGCAAATCCCTTCTGTTCAGGCAGGTTTAAACTTCTCACAAAGCTGTGTTTGGTTCTTGAAAGTTGCCCATGGATGCTGTAATGGTGAACCACTGTACCTGTGGATGTGTGTGCCTCTATAGGCATAGAGGGCGTGGTGGATGCCTACAGACACTGTCTACCTCAGCTGAAGCTCTGGGGTCCCACCAACTTTTCCCCGATCATCAACCACGTGGCCTGCTTCGCCAGACAAGCTCTCCAGCAGCACGTGGCCTCAGTAAGGAAGCAGGAAGTGCTTACAAACACTTTAATCATCCTTCTGCTGTTTTGCTCCCATGACATTGTTGTGCGAGCTTCTATTTTCTCATCTGCATAATATGCTAAACTGTATGTATTTCCCAACTGTGTCCAAATCTTTATTTTACAACAATTAACTACTTTACACAACTTGGCTTCTTCTGTGATATACACCTGATGAACACCTGCTTTGTCTAACTTTCTGGGCTTTCTTCTCAGATTTTCAATTCCATTCAATTTTATTTATATAGCGCCAAATCACAACAAAAGTCGCCTCAAGGCGCTTCATAGATACAGAGAAAAACCCAACAATCATATGACCCCCTATGAGCAAGCACTTTGGCAACAGCAGGAAGGAAAAACTCCTTTTTAACAGGAAGAAACCTCCGGCAGAACCAGGCTCAGGGAGGGGCGGGGCCATCTGCTGCGACCGGTTGGGGTGAGAGAAGGAAGACAGGATAAAGACATGCTGTGGAAGAGAGACAGAGGTTAATAACAGATATGATTCAGTGCAGAGAGGTCTATTAACACATAGTGAGTGAGAAAGGTGACTGGAAAGGAAAAACTCAATGCATCATGGGAATCCCCGGCAGCCTACGTCTATTGCAGCATAACTAAGGGAGGATTCAGGGTCACCTGGTTTAGCATCCAACATTTTTATGGCTCATTATGACAGATTTATGCCGGCCTAACAGTAAAAACAATTAATCCACTTGACATTTTTATGACTTTAAGAGCCGTTTTTCCTGCAAATTAAGATATAATTTGTATCACTTGGGGATTTCTACAACTTTGGACAGTTTGAACTTTTAGAGTGACTAACCATATGTCACAGCTTTTCTCAATAGGCCATAAAACTGTCAAAGTTAAACATTAGTCCCAATTAATAAATCAAACCAAAATAACCACTGTGCATCAACAGGTGCTCATACAAAAAAGTGCAGACTTATGATATAAATGTAGATAATACTTGACCAAAGTATATGAGCACAAATAATTTGAGTATATGGGTCAAATGCTTAACATTGGTATATAGTGTATACAAGTATATGTGTTTCAGAATATATGTGTGCCATCTAATCCCCAACTCTGTGATCTACTTTTCTGTCATCGTGCAGAATTACTTTGTGCTGCTTATCATCACGGATGGAGTGATCACAGACATGGACCATACACGTGCCGCTATCGTGGAGGCCTCTCGTCTGCCCATGTCTGTCATCATAGTGGGTGTTGGCGGGGCAGACTTCAGCGCCATGGAGTTTCTGGACAGCGATGACAAACTGCTGCAGGCGCCCAGCGGGGTCGTCGCCTCCAGAGACATCGTGCAGTTTGTGCCCTTCAGAAATTTCCAGGTAGGCAGCAGCTCCGAGGCTTTAGACAGCCAGCCTTCCTCTGCTCAGCACACAGGCGCAAACCTGAGTGCTGCTGAACAAGCCGACTTCTCATTCTTGTAAATTTATGTTTGCAGAGAAACAGCGTGGCCCTGGCGCAGAGCGTGCTGGCAGAGCTTCCCGATCAAGTCACATCCTTCTTCAATGCCTACAAGCTGAAACCACCTAACCTTTTTAATGTTCCTGAGCCGTCCTAGTTAAGCAGGTTAAATGTACTCGAGTATCTCCAATGCACTTCCTGTCTGTCTCACTTTCTACATTCAGTGCATAGAGGGGTGTCAATCAGTGTTGGGCAAACCATTTGAGATTTACAGATCAATGATTGCTTCACTCTGGAACACTGGAAAGCAGCAAATCAACTCTGAGGTGAAATCTACAATGGTAAACTGGAACAACTGGAAAAAGCAGTTAATGCTATTTAAAATCACATGCCATCAGAAAAAAATACATTAACCAATAAATAAATGATAATAATTTAATATTTGTATACAATGACCATCAGTTTCAGCTTGCATGGCTCACAAATAAAATCCACAACAGGACATCGTTATGGCCACGGAAATGCTTCCTCAGGCTAAAATTTGGGATTCTTCTCCATGATGTCATCACTGTGTGGGTGGTTGAGCAACAGTCACCCTTTCGCAAAAGCTCTAAACAAGTGGTTGCATGACAGCTGCCTAACGTGTAGCATCACAGTGGTCAGGATGAAAGGAAACAGGAAGTGGCTTTGAACAAGTGTGCAAGCCAACCTTATCCTTTTAATCGCTCAGAAATCAGTTTCTGCTACAATTAACAAAGAGCACCCAAATGGCCTTAAACAGCAAGTTTAATGTTGTGCAGTTGACTTTTTCACAACATCTATGTAAATAACTACAGTTTCTCTAACAAGCTGAGTGACTGAGGTGTTTTCCATGTGATTTGAGACCCTCCAGCTTGTTCACTGCATGTAATTAATAATAAATCATAATAACAGGAAACAATCACAGTGTACTCCGTGCATCTTCACACATGGCTTTGCTGATTAAATGCTATATTTGTTGCATAAACGAATGGCACCTTATTTGTTGTGTGATCATAACATAAAAGGAGACAAAGCTCAGAGTCTACATTGTTACACTGGATGTTCCCAACTAGCAAACTGATGCCTGCTACCTTAATTAAAGAATTTGACATGTAACCTTGTTTGCTAACAAGATTTTATACGTTGTGTAGATGTGAATATTTATTGTTGTTTATAATGGTTGGGAATGATTTTGACTCCCCTGTGTGGCCCACAGTGGTTGCTCCCGACGGTCTTTTCCCAAATTAAATAAAGGAACTGGCAGCTGGCGGCAAAAGTGAATTAGTAACCATGGTTATTAACTAGATTAAGTACCACAGTGTGTATACACATTTCCATGAGGATTTATATCCTCATGATTGATGCAGAAACATGTTTTCCTACTTACTGTATATTATAGTAGTGTATAGTGTATACACGTTTTAGACTGCAGATAATGTATAATAAATTTCTAGTAACAAATAAATGTAATAAATTATTCTCCTCCATCATAATTTGGGGGATGTCAAACATAAGGCCCGGGGGCCAGAAGTGGCCCTCCAAAGTCTTCAATCTGGCCCCTTGGGTGGCTTTGGAAAATGTGAAGGAGGGCATACATTTCAGACTTTTAACTGTATGCTGACAGATTTATTTCAGTTACTACAGCAGGGTTTCTTTATCATGCAGCTAAACATGCTGTGTAAATTACACTTCTTTTTTATATTTAAATGTCTTATTGTAGCTAAATGTCTGTACAATGACAGAAAAGGAAGTTTCACATAAGATCAACATGCGTGGCTCACGATGTAAAATGAGTTTGACATCCCTATCTTGATGCAATGAACAGAACACAGATTTAAAGCTGGTACAGCGGGCCCTCATTTGTCGCGGGAGTTACTTTCCAAAAATAACCCACGATAGGTGAAATCCGCAAAGTAGCCAACTTTATTTTTTACAGTTATTATAGATGTTTAAGGCTGTAAAACCCCTCACTACACACTTTTTACACTTTTCAGGCATGAACATTTTCACACTTTCATCTCTTGTTTAAACACTCTTAAAGTTCAAACTTTCATAGAAAAATAAGTCCAGTATTATAGAATGAAACCAAAGGCACCCGCAGGTGCAAAATGTTTCGTCGATATTGTTACGAACTTACAAACATACAGTACAGCACTTCAGAGTCACACTGCTAGCAATCAAGCTGAATGCATTGTGTACTGTACAAGAGACATGGCACAAAATTGATTGACAGTGGTCTACAGCCAATCAGGACGCAGGACACAATGCGCTGTAAAAAAAAACACACACACACACACACACACAAAAAAAAAATATGCAAAATTGCACAAAAAAAATCCGCGAAACAGCAAGGGCACAAAAGGTGAACCGCGTTTTACTGTACTTAAATTTTTGGTGCTACAAGCTGCTGGATCATGGAGTGCACTTCGTTTTTGTTAAATAAATGTCATGTGTTGTTGTTATTAATGTCAGGACATAATCATTTTTTATCAGGTCCCAATATGTAAAACATATTGTGAGAGGGAGCATGCTCTCGTTTCAACACGCATGTCGGTAGGACTCGATTGGTTCATTCTGTGAGAAAGCTGTATTGAGGACTACAGTTGTCACAGAAGTATTTAAACATTTCCTTAACTAAGAACTAACTGCACAGGAAAAAGACAAATGTGGAGAGATCTTTTGAGGCATTTGTAAATACTGTAGTTTTTTTTATGATTATTAAAAAGGGATTTACAAAAACAAACACTCAACCAGTCTTTTAAAAGAGAATAGGGGATTTTCCTATAAGCTTTTGAATTTGTAGTCATTTAGTTTTCCTTTCAGTTCACATGCACTAAAATGGAAATTCAGTTAACCTGCAGTTTAATCTGACACTTTAAGGCAGCATGAATTAGCTAGGCAACTAAAGGGTTAAAACCCCTCTTGGCAACCCTGAGATGTAATACCACCTCACATAACATGCCATAACATAGTAATACTGTAGCTAAATAAAGATTGCATTCATTCTCCTGTAAACAGAGCAAGTTCCTCTCCTAACTAAGTGCTTTAGGGTGCTGAGGCTTATAAAAAAAACAATAAAAATAAATTAGCACACCCTAAAAAAATGATGAATGAGAATATAAGTTTCAATCTCTCTAAGATCTCTAAGCTAAAAGGTAGAAGGAGTGGAGTGGGTGTAGGTGGTAGGAGGCAGAGATGGGTTTTCTGTTTTTTTCTTACTTTTAATTGAGTCATTTCTTTCTTTTTATTCTTTTAGATATCCTCAGCCACCTTCTCACTGTTTTGCTGTGAATCTTTCCTTCCTCTTCCTCCCATTTCTTGTAAATTTTGTTTGTTATAAAGGCAAGCTCATATAAATACAGGCTGTATTCTACATCCTACAGTCTATAATATCTTGGAAGGATCAGAAAAACAAACACAATAAACATGACCAGTAATGTTGTGGGGACGAAGCTGGACTCCCTTAAGTTGGTGTCAGAGAGGCAGATGTTGTCCAAGATAAGGATAGTGCTGGACCTCCCACCCACTCCATGACATGCTGGCCAGTCACAGGAGGACGCTCACTGATAGAGTGAGATTACTCAAATGCACCACTGAAAGACACAGGAAGTCATTGCTGCCTGTGGATATCTCTCAGTACAAGTCCTCCATTTAATGCACAAATACAGATGTATTTGTGCATTAAATGGAGGACTTGTACAGGCTGGTTGTTGGAAAACAGACGTCTTACAAGTCTTTACTTTGGCTGCTTTATTAAATGACACCAAAACAGCTATACTTGTTTTTGAAGGGACCGCTACACACTATAAACATTTTTGGGCTTTCCCACACATTTAATGGTCCTCACTGTTTTTCATAACAAGAACTGAGGAGTTTTAGAATTTCTTTTTTTCGGAGAGGTATTTTGAAGATTTTGTCCAGTTTCCAGCTGTGTTAGCATGATGCCTTTTATGGAAAGTTTGGGGCAGGGATGTTAAAATCATTTTACAGTGATGACTACATATAACCCACTATGATCTTAAATAGGCAGGGCAAGGGAAAATCTTAATAAGAGTTAAAGAAGTGCAATTTCAACAACACATCTCAGTTTTTCTGCATGATAAATATATAAAATTACTGAAAACGTTCTGGTAGCTCACCAGACTGTCCTATATCTAAAAATCATTACATTTTTGTTGATTCACAACTTACAATCTTTAAACTGAAATTTCTGTAGTAGACAGTTAAGAAATGGAAACTTTTCTGCCATTTAATTGTTTAACTTACATACTTACAAAACTTAAACTAAACTTAAAACTTACAGAAATACAGTTAAAAGTCCAAACATGTATACCTTCCTACATATTTTCCAAAGCTTTCAAGAAGGCCAGATTGGAGTCTTTGCTGGGCCGATTGTGGCCCCCGGGCTTTATGTTTGACATCCGTGACTGCAGGGCAACATGTAGCGGAACCCGAGTGGAACAGCTGCTAAGAATGGGCTCAACGATCACGTGAACACAAAGTAGTGAGCTGGTTGGTAATTTACTTAAATTATAGTGTCACTCTAATTCTAAATAAATGTACGAATTCATGTGTTTTTATCGTTTACTATTAAATAAAATAGTTCACTGTAAATTCCGCGACACTAATAGTCCTCCATACACCACCCGCATGGCTATTATAAGCTTTTGGGCTGACTTCGTAATGGCAAAAGTTGTGTCCTTGTTTATTATTTTTACAGTATATGTGTTTGTGTGTGAGTTTTATACCTTTTTGTCTCATGTAGTTCGTACAGTTGATTTGGGAGGTCGTGTTTGCGGTCGGTACGTGAAGTGAGCGCACTGGACTCCGCCCACCACCACTGAGCTAGCTGTGCTGTTGCTGCAGCAGCTGGAAACAAACCACAGCACCGCAGCAGTGTCGCTAGCAAGCAAGCTTACGAGGTAAGCTACCACCGCGCTAGTCTTGACATTTGCAATTGTTCAAGAGTTTAAGCGCTGCTGATGAATTCCCACAGAGTGTGTGTATACTTTTTCTCGCGTCATGTGACTGTCGCTGATAATAAACCCATTCAACTTAACGAGAGAGTTCGTAGGTGTGGCTTTTCGCGTGGTGTTTATGTGAACAGCCACAGCTTTTCTGTGTTTCTTTAGAGAAGTTTTTAGGCAACTTAATCTAATATTGTAACGTTAATTGAGGTTTGTTTATTATGTGCTAATGTTTGTCAGTTGTCTCTGATGGATTGACTTCTTGTTCTATAATCTGGGAAATGTGTGTCAAACATATCTCTCGTGAATGATACCGAGACATTTTTAAGATAGAAAGGATATTTCTGTCACGAGATGGAAGCTCCAACCTTTTTTTGGCAAAGCAACTTTGATAAATTCTTTATTTATCAGTGTAAAAGTCTCATTGACATTTAAAATGTCTTTTTCAAGAAAGGTCAGGCCAAGAAGGCAGCAGAAGTCCCAACAAATATACGCTGACAGTTATATAAAGATGTTTTAGGTGACCAAAAAGGATTAGTTTATTATATTGTAGAACACAGAGTATGAAGATAGTTGCAAAATGCATGGAAACACGTGTTGAGGGGAGTATCGGCATAGACATTTTGATATAACAGATATGATTCATTCTCTGTGCTGGTATTTCCCTGCTGGTCACGTCCTCCACTGCTTCATGGTGGTTGGTTTTAATGTAAATGATCAACCCAAATCCAAATGTAATATGTACATTAAAATACAATGTATAACATATCATGTATATAAAAGCATCTTCCACTGACTGTGCATTATTATTAGTACATCTGTAATTTCTAAATGGCTTTGAATGAGAACATTAACTAGAAAGCCAACAGATATTACACTAAAATACTAAACATGTGTATTATTATCATGTAATAGAGCAATAATAAGGTGACTGATTATTTGGCTGACAAATAATCTGTGCATAAGTCTTGAGTCATCACTGATTTCTTTATTTATGTAGGTTCTTGAGCAATCGTTCACCAGGCTTTCTCTTTGGACATTGACCACTCTTCAGTCCTTGTCAGTCCGGTCCTTGTACCTGACCATTTTCGCAGGAATGTTTTGTGTTTGTTAAGCCATTTAACACTGACCTGTGAACCATTCAAATAAAACAATAAAAAAGAAAGCAAGCAAGCATCTAAAACAGCCTTTAAAAAAAGAAAACAGCTGTGGCAAAACAGCAATACTGGAGCGCCTGAAAAAATACCATGAAATCATGGAAATATACAATCATGACATAATGAAAACTTTCACAGTTGTTAGAGTTCCAGGTGTTGTGCCAAAAAGAAATTGTCGTCTGCTGGAGCGCGCAGAGCTGCTTAAAGCTGTAGCGCCCAAATTACTTACAGCTACTTCCGTGCAAATGATATAAGATGCAGTAAGCTGAAGGCAGTTTCAACCGTCTGTTTGTTGAAAATAGTAACACGACCGCACCACATTTTCTTGTTAGTAACGGTAACAGCTTTGTAACGGTAGAAAAAAATAATTAGTTAGATTACTCGTTACTGAAAAAGTAACGCCGTTATTCCCATCACTGATGATGACGCTCTGTTCTAATACATTTAATCAGGCCGAAGTAATGTTATTAGTTAGGTTTTAATATGTGCCTTTAAGTGAAAAATCTGGGGCTTTTATTGCATAATTAATGTAATAATATGTTATACCACCCATTTAAAAAAGACAGAATACTTTTTAGTAAACTAGGAACTGGGTTTAAAATGACATTTATACTGTGGTTGAGAATTTGATGAGATTTTGTTTTACAATGACAAATCCTGTGGCTGAACATTTAATTCTGTTAACAAGTAGACCACATCAGAAAGCTTCTAGCACTTTTACATAAAAAATAAAAGTCTGCTATTCAAATAGTTTTTTATGAGCCATAAAAACAAAACAATTAAAATTAAAAAAAATATATAGAGGTGTAGAACCAAGGGTACCCTAAACTTACAGTCACACTGAACGTGACAGGTTCCCCCAGTACTGCAGACGCCTAAAGGTTTTTGGACACATGTAAACAGCAAAATTATGTTTCAGTCTTGGTGCAGGTGACAGCAAGTACAGTTTATGTGCATTTTAACAATTACATTAGAAACCAGGAGGTTTAAACCCCCCCTAAAAAAACCTAGCCTTTAATTTGCATGTGTGTGTAGCTAGTCTGGCCTTCAACTCTATGTTGCTGCAATCGGCGTTGTGTGGTGTGTATTAAGTGTTTTAATTGAGTTGGTTGTTCCTTTGCCAGCTTAAGTGGGTTTTATTTTGCCAAAGCTGTTTACATAAAACAGAAATTCTGCACAGTTACTTCACATGAAGTAACTGTGCAGTTACTTCTCCATGCACATCGTCAAGAGAGAGGGAAGAGTAGCAGAGAAAACAACTGGTCGCGGCAGATGGCTGCCCCTCCTCGAGCTAGGTTCTTCTGGAGATTTCTTCCAGTTAAAAGGAAGTTTTCCTTCCCACTGTCACCAAAGCCCTTACTCATTGGGAGTCATATGATTGGGGTTTTCTCTCTGCTTTGTATTAGTATAGGGTCTTTACCTTACAATAGTGCCTTGAGGCAACTGTTGTTGTGATTTGGTGCTTTTTAAATAAATAAAACTTAAGTGAATTGACTTGAATGAGAAACCACCTGCATGCTCGCACAGCAGCTGTCTAAATTATAAAAAAAATAAAAATAAAAAACTAGAGGAGGTCAGGAGAGAGGTGTGTGTTTATAGCCATAGATAAAATATTGTGGATGTATTGGAGATTTTCTCAAAATCAATGGAATTATGAATGCAGAAGAGGATTTTGATCCACCTTACCTGTAGCATCTGTAAAGCGTCTGATTGGCAGTGGCTTCATTTTTCAGCCTGAAAATAATCCCAAACACACTGCCAAATAACTAAAAACATACCCGGGTAAAAAACACGCACACACACAAAGGAACCATATCAGTCATGGATTGGCCTCCCCCTGTTAGATTTGAACATTATGGAAGCAGTTGGGATCATCTCAACAAAGAACAGAACAAAAGGAGACAAAATCGGAGAAAAGCTTTAAAAGTCCTTCCTGGAAAGCCTGGAGAATTGTTCCTGAAGATCACAGAAATTACTATAGAGCTTGCCTAAGAGAGTTCTGTCTCCATTGAGGAATAAAGGCAGTAATTCCAGATACTGACTTCCAAGTTCATTTGAATTTATGTATCGTTGCATCTTTCAGTAAATTGCTGCATCTTATTTTAAATGAAACGTTTAAGGGGGGCACAAGACTTTTGCACAATACTGTATTCTATGTTCTCCGTGTTCATTTTCTGTTTATACACATTTATATTTATCAGCTCTTGTGAGTTGAGCGTTTCCGGGCTGTGATGGCGGCAGTTGGAGTCCAGCCGACGAGGGTCGCAGACTGTGTGACCAAGGTGTCGCTGAGCATCTCCTGTGACCATCTGCTCGACATGGATGCATTCTCAAAGTCCGACCCTCTGTGTGTGCTTTTCATGAACTCCTCTGGAAACCACTGGTTTGAGGTAAGTAGGCTTTTGTTGTGTGGATTTGAACGGCCTTACTCTTAAAAAAATAGAGTTATCAATTTCCAGTTTTAGGGCAACAGCTCAACTTTAAAAGTTCCTAAAAGAAAATCCCTGACTGTGAAACATGTTTGTGTTAGGTTGGTCGCACGGAGAAAATCAAGAACTGCCTCAGTCCCAAGTTTTCCAAGCCTATTGTCCTCGACTACTACTTTGAGATGGTGCAGAAGTTGAGGTTTGAAGTGCACGATATTGACACTGACAACTGCAGTCTGCAAGAGGCTGACTTCCTGGGACAGCTGGAGTGTACCTTGGGACAGGTTTGCCGTCTTTGATTTTCATTACAAGCCATTTGTCTATATACTGAAAGAGCTATAAGTGGTGGGAAGTGGTATTGGCGTTGTTTAGTGATGACTAAGATGTGTCTTTCTGTTCAGATCGTGTCCTCAAGAAAACTAACAAAACCACTTGTTAAGAAGGACAAGATACCTGCAGGAAAGGGAACCATTACTGTGAGTTTCTTTGAGTGAGGGACGCAGTGATTTGGTGAAATCTGAGTGCACTTATTTCACATTTTTAATGCAAAACTGCTTCTTGCTCTCTAGATATGTGCAGAAGAAATGACTGACAACAGAGTGGTGGCATTTGAAGTCGCAGCAAGAAAACTGGACAAGAAGGTGTCATAGACTAGAAGGAATTATGTTCCTGTAATCAGAAATCTTTACACGGATGATTTGACTGAAGTTACTAACTCTTACTGGTCACAGTTTATGATTAGAAAAACATTTAACACCACTCATCAAAAGTTTGAGCCACTTTGAAAGGTTATGTTTTTATCTTTAGAGAAAAGCACTTGAACTGATTAAAATTGTTTTGGGTGCAAATCAGTGGTCATAGGCACAAAGCTTTGTTTCAGTGACACATTTTTTGGATTAAACAACCAACAATTTAATTAGTTAAGAGTTGAAATCATAGTCATAGGGAAGTTGAAGGCATAGGGAAGCATGTACCAGTTTCCTCACAAACCACCATAATCTGTTGTACTGGGAAACTTTTCATGAAGCTGCAAGTGTGTTGTGTTAAAAGGCCAGAATATTAGCCAGACTGTTCTTCTTTTTAAAACAAGGATTGCCACTCCATGCAGGCATTTCTCAATGATTTCACACAATGGTGAGAGTTTGCAGAGAACAATGCTCTTGCCAGAATAGAAGGAGAGACATGGTAAATGGACTGATTCTTATATAGCACTTTTCTACTCCCCCAGAGCACTCAAAGTGCTTTATACAACATGCCACATTCACCTCCAACCATCCTTTGAAGTGCTTTCTATTCATACTATGACAGATGCATCAGAGAATTAGTATCTTGCCCCCAGATGCATCACAGAGGGGGAGACAGGGATCGAACCACCAACCTTCCGACCAGCACATGACCTCATGAGCTACAGTCACCCTAGAATAGGAACCAGTGTACAATTTAGCAAGTGGGGGAAAAGAGACCTTTTTCCCCACCAGGACAATCTGTCTCTCAGAATCTCTGGATTCTGAGAGACAGATTGTCCTGGTTCAGATGCGTTTGATCCGTTGGGTTTGCATTAGGTAACACAATGTTTGAAAATTCGCCAGAGTGTTCTTCTTCTTCTTTTTTAAACAGTGATTGCCACTCCATGCAGGCAGTTCTCAATGATTTCATACAATGGTGTGTGCTACTCCTTTCAGGGAAGCAAACTGCTCTTAAAAGAGTAGAAGGAAAGATAGGAACCAGGGTACAATTTAGCAAGAGGAAAAGTAAGTTAGAGTCCTAATTTGGAAAAAAGAAACTTCACAAGATCCTTGATGGGCCTCTGGATTCTGAGAAACAGATTGTCCTGGTTCAGATGTGTTTGATCCGTTAGGTGTGCATTAGGTAACACAGTGTGCACCTACAGAATGTTGATCTTTTCAAAATGATTTTTGATGAATGTCTCCATTAACCTTTAATTGTCACTGATGGCATTTCTGATCAATTCAAAGTTCTATTAAATGCAAAAATATAAATGTCTTTCTTTCCAAAACGAAGAAATTTCCTCGTGAAGCCAAACTTTTTAAGTGTCAGGGATGTGACAGCTAAGATTATTGAATCTGAAAAGTCTCTGAAATGTGATTGGACAACTCGAGCTGTGCCTGTTTAGTAAGTTTAGTTTAGTAATGACTCTTGGACACAGTTAGCTGGACGTAACTCCAGGTGAAAAAGTGTAAAGGCAGCTGATGAGCAGTGATCGATATCGTGTTACGGTGGTATAAAACATGTCATCACTTTATCCTCACTTTAGAATTTACAGTGTAATCTGTGTTTGTTGTTGCCTGCTTTTTCCTCCCTTTTATCTCCAGGATTTTTTTGGCAAATCCGACCCTTTCTTGGAATTCTACAAGCAAACAGAAACTGGATGGCAGCTGGCTCACAGGACAGAGGTAAACCTGCACTCATTGTGTTTGAGGCTTTCTGGCGCACGAGGAAAAGTGTTTTACGTTTGTACAGTTACATCTCCCAACACAGGAAGTCTTTCTGTATCTGTGTTGTTGTGCAGGTGGTGAAAAATAACTTAAATCCCGTTTGGAGACCATTCCAAATCCCAATTCAGTCACTTTGTGCAGGCGATGTTGAGAAACCTATCAAGGTATGCACACTCATACACACATAAAGTATGCTGGTTTCTTTTTTCCTAACTGTCTGCAGAGCTGAATGATGTGAAGCAGCCAGTAAAACTGGAAAGTTGGGATGCACTAATTGTGAAATTCTGGAGTGGTGCTGATGTTTAAAACACCACACTGGCTGATAGCCAGTGGAGCAGGGAGACAACATAGGCATCGTTAGAAAGTTGTTGTTTTTTTACACATATATCCTAAAAACAAACATTATGACTATTGAAGCTTTTATTTTCACCGTTTTTCATCTCGGAAAGATTTGAACCCTAAACATCCTCTGTTGTCTCCCTCTTGCATAACTTGCATATCCTTGATCTTACTGCCACTAAGGAATTGTTGTGAGTATTAGTTTATGTTGTTGTTGTTTCCATCCTCTAACTCTTATTAAGGCAAACTTATCAGGAAGAGATGCTTTCCAGTCAGCAGTACGCGTGAGGTAACTGTCGACAGTGTCAACATGGAATGCTGTTAATGTGAAGGATGCAGGGTCTGTGACAGGACCGACTCAAGTCCTGGATGCATCTACATCTATCTTAAAGGAACGCACACTTTCAAGGAGTTCGGCCCATTGGTTAAATTTACCTGAGCGTTTACTGACACAGTCTGGGAGCCTTTAATCAAATGTAATTAACAACACTTTAAACTATGTCCAAAAATGATCTCTGATTACAAAAACAGCTAACAAAATCATCTTTTTGAACCTTCAAATATTCCTGTTAAACAGGATATGAAGCTTCTTTATGAAGTTTACTGGTGATTGTATTTGATGGCTCCACACTATATCCCATTTTGATCCTGGGAGGAGACACAAATCCGTTGAGGGTTGTGTCAGGAAGAGCAAAAAAATCTGCCAAATCAAACATACAGAGCTATCTGCTGTGGCGACCCCTTGTGAATAAGGGAGAAGCTCAAAGTAGCCCACTGATTCTATTTAATTTGATATAAAGGTTTAGGTAAGCTAACCAAGGGGTCAGTTTTCCAAATGGGACAAGTTTTCCATTAAGATGGATCCATTTTTTTACTTACTCATTAGCTTTCATAGCTGTTGAAGAGTCACTTGTGTGAAATTAGTTGTAAAGAGGAATATGCACGACAATCCTTGCGATCACTTTGGTTGCTAGTGGGTTGCTGCAGTTGCCACTTCACTGAATGGAAGTGCAGATGTGTCTGCAAACACAAACTATTCTCTAAACGGCAGTGGAATATGCAAACTGGAAACAGGGACGGTTCACCTTCAAAGTGAAAGTTGTGCCGATTGAAGAGTGTCAGTGCAGTGACAATCCGCGTTTCCTTTTTCAAATGTTCAATGAAGCTTTTTCAAGTTTCACTACAGATTGGAGAACAAATAGCACGTATTTGCAGACAAATTAGCATCTTCCACACCAACTGCTTGCCACAGACGGGGAGGTTTTTGGTGTAGCTCCATCTTTGCAACTGATTTTACGTAGCGACATCCAGCAACCTTCAGTAACCACTTGCCACCCGGTCTGGGAATTTAGATTTTTCCTAGTCAACAGAGGTTACTGAGGGGTCACCGACAGACTGGTTTATCGGCCCGTGTGACTGAGGCCTAAGATGTCCATGCTGTGTATGGAGCTGTTTGTGTTGTCTGTGTTCTCTCAATGCCGAAAGTGTTACAGAATCTACTGTGTGTGACTGTGAGCAGGTCCTGCAATCGCTCTAAAGGAGGAACTCTGTCACCCCATTTGCCAGCTTAGATGGCCTCTGTGTGTGTGTGTGTGTGTGTGTGTGTGTGTGTGTGTGGTTGACGTTTTAGTATCATGAAGTCGCCTTACATTCGAAGCTTCACGCCCACCATGCTTTTGCCTCACCTACTTCAGCACCGCTGATCATTTCGGTGCAAAATTTGGTTATTCCAAGTCTCACCTCTCCTCACTGCCTCTGTTCGCTAGATTGACTGTTATGACCACAACAACAGTGGCGATCACGACTTCATTGGAACATTTCAGGCCTCGCTCAGTCAAATCCAGCAGGCAACAGAAACATTTGCGGTGAGTTCATGTGTGTGTGTGTGTTTGCCAGTTTGAGCATTTTGCTTAAGAATAAGCAGAGGGGGGAAAGTACATCCTGACACCTGTATGCTGTGTTTCTCTTCTTCACAGGCGGAATTTGAGTGCATCAACAGCAAAAAAAAAGAGAAGAAGAAAGGATATAAAAACTCTGGCATCATCATCATAAAAAAAAGCAAGGTAATCTGGTTTTAGGTGTTTTTAATATGTGTGTTTGATATGTTTTCTTATGTTTTTAGATATATCATTAGTCCTGTTGTTTATCTGCTGGAGCACAAAAAACAACATTGTTTACCCTTCTTAATAGATAAGTACTACTGCACAGTAACTCTTGTGGTGTTTACAGATAGTGAGGCAGTACACGTTTCTGGATTACATAATGGGAGGCTGTCAGATTAACTTCACTGTGAGTTTCACATTTATTTGTTAATCCTAATCCGTCCAGTTATCATTTGGAGACACACCTGAAATATTTAACTGACGTTGACATTTTACGATTCATTCATAATTAACTGACATTTATTTAAAAAATGCAACACATCCCTCTGGGGGCGGCGCAGATCGCAATTGACTTCACAGGCTCCAATGGGGATCCCAAATTCCCCCAGTCACTCCACTACATCAACCCTCAGGGCTACAATGAGTACCTGGCAGCCATCTGGGCAGTTGGTAACGTCATCCAGGACTACGACAGGTAAATACATACATAAAGGATTATGCAGGTGCAGAAAGTAAGTCTGTTTTCCTTCATTCAGAAAAATTATAAGTCAGACCGATTTAAAAACAAGCTCCACCGTAACTTTTTCTTTTCTAGTCTTAAAGGTTTCTGTGCACTTCATCAGTTCATCTACAGTAATGTCAATGCAATTTAACATGTCGTTTGTAAGTCTTAATATGCACCTCGCTTTTGGCAAACTCACAATCATTCTTACAAGCCTTGAAAGACCTAATATATCACAGTACTAGTTGCCCACATTCAACAAGTTTCAAATAATGAGGTCAGTGTGTGGGCATGTAATCCCTTGTGAGCCAAAAGCTCCAGCTTCAGACTGTTTTACTCGTGGCTGTGTGAACACTACCAACTCAGCACAGGAACCCACCTTCCTCCTGTTCAAGTTAATGAGAGAGTCAGTCAGGAGAAAGGTGGCTCAAACAGAGGGGAGGGGGCTAGCAGCAAAGGTGGCCCATGGTGAATATGGTGCTGGGAATGAATATAATAGATCTCTGCTCTCATAATACCATGATAGTAGCAGCAAAATACTAATAATCTGACCAGTACTTATCTGTTATTTTGAGCGTTCAATCCTAATGCATGGATGAATAACTGAATTCCCAGCAAACCACTTAATGCAGCATGTCAGCTGACAGGCATTAAGCCAGAGCACCAGCTTATCATCCTGATATTCACTAGTTTTCTTGCACTACAGGAAAATAAATGATTAACAAAGTGAAAACATGACGGCGTGAGAAGCAAGGCCAAGCAAGGTCTTGTTTAAATAGAACCATGAAGAACATTAATGTAAAGAGTCTGACAAAAAGACTTAATTTTAAATGTTCACTGGTCTTTACAAACTGACATTAACATTCTTTATTTTTGTATTGCTTCCTTTTGCACAGTGATAAGATGTTCCCTGCTTTCGGTTTTGGAGCACAGATTCCTCCTTCATGGCAGGTGATTGTTGCACTTTTGATGTTTGCGTACATGTGACACGCGGCAGAAAGATTGTTTGTGTTGTAGATAAGTGTAAGCCATTGCAGATACGATCATTTGGGATCTGGGTTGTTTATGTGTGCAGGTCAGCCACGAGTTTCCCATCAACTTCAACCCATCCAATCCATTCTGTGCAGGTAATAACAGACTGAATGTAATGTGAGATTTGTTTCACACTGCCATGTGTTTGTATAAACATTAGCAGTTATTTAGCACAGTGGAGGTGAGTCTATGTTCAGATTTGCCAGTGTGCAGAACAGCTGCAACACGGGGAAAACAATTATATGTTTTACACTAAATAAGAGATATTTTAATTTTAACATATTAGTAGATTTATTTATGCATCTTGTTCTTCTCATAATTTAATTTCTATGTTGTGACCTATTGCTTAATAAACATGGACGTACCTTTGGGTATAAAATTCAATTCAATACAGTTTTATGTGCACAGTGCCAAATCACAACAACAGTTGCCTTAAGGTGCTTTGTATTGTAAGGTAAAGACCCTGCAGTGTTAGAGAGAAAAATCCAACAATCAGATGACCCTCTTTTGAGCAAGCACTTGGCGACAGTGGGATGGAAAAACTCCCTTTTAACAGGAAGAAACCTCCAGTAGAACCAGGCTCAGTGAGTGGTAGTGATCTGCCCTGAGCAGCTGGGGCTGAGGGGAAGAAGACAAGACAAAGACACGATGTGGATGAGAGCTAGAGATGAATTATAACTAATGATTAAATGCAGAGTGGTGAATTAACACATGGAGAGTCTAAAGAGGTGCGTGAAGAAGAAACACTCAGTGCATCATGGGAAGCCCTCAGCGGCCTGTTCCTGTGTAATTAAGGGAGGATTCAGGTTCACCTGATTCAGCTGTAACTTTATTAAAAGAGATCATTTTAAGGCTAATTTTAAAGGAAGAAAGGTTTTCTGTCTCCTGAATCCAAACTGGGAGCTGTTTGCACATAAAACAGACCTGAAAGCTGAAGGCTCTGCCTCCTATTCTACTTTTAAATATCCTAGAAACCACAACTACAGGAAACCTGCAGTCTGAGCAACTTGCTTTAGTGCGGTGACACGGTACATTTCATCAACCTTCATGTAACTGTGACCCATGACTTTATGATGTTTTTGTGTGTGTGTTTCAGGTGTAGAGGGTGTGGTTGCTGCCTACCAGCAGTGTCTGCCCCAGGTGAAGCTTTATGGCCCAACAAACTTTTCCCCAATCATCAACCACGTCGCCCAATTTGGAAGACAGGCGCTGCAGCAGCAAACTGCATCAGTGAGTCACAGAAAGTTTGGAACCAATCAAAGCAGTCCTAATGTCAACTGACTGCTCCACTCTGCTGCTTTTTTTGTTCCTGTTGTCCTGATGATTCACAGGAATACTTTGTCCTCCTGATCATCACTGATGGAGTGATCACGGACATGGACGAGACACGCAACGCCATCGTCAACGCCTCTCGTCTGCCCATGTCTATCATCATCGTCGGGGTCGGAGGGGCGGACTTCAGTGCCATGGAGTTCCTGGATGGAGACGATGGAGTTTTGCGTTCGACAACAGGAGAGAACGCCATGCGGGACATCGTGCAGTTTGTGCCATTCAGGCAGTTCCAAAATGTAAGCCGTGGCAAGCTATAAAGCACACTCTTTGTCCAGATGCACCAACACCACCAACATTTGAATGTTTGCACATCTTATTTCAGGCGGGCAGTGCAGCCCTTGCACAAAGTGTACTGGCAGAGTTGCCTGACCAACTGGCCTCCTTCTTCAAGTTATTTGAGCTGAAGCCCCCCACTGAACCGAGTCCTACCTAAAATGTGCAGGAGTACCCCAACCAACACGCTGATCGTGCCCCTCATCCTTCCCTTCATTTGATCCGAGCTGGAATCAGGATTTATAAATATCATAGTAACCTTGCTTTTTCAAGGTTATGTCATGCCTTGATCGTTCACAGTACGTGGTGCATTAAGTCATCATATACTGTAGGTTTGTATGAGCACAAAACGGTAACTTAATGATGCACGACTCTGTCGAAGCTGTGTGAAGTTTTCTAGCTTTTCTAGCTCTGGTTTTATTGGCTGTAAGAACATGTGACTAGCTTAAACTTTAAACACCTTCTCTTGGGTGCTATGCTCAAATTACAGCTGCAGCTCTGCAACCTCCCTGCTTTCTTTTCTAACTGCATGTTTCTGTGTGTGTGATTGGCAGACTTTCACTGTTGCTCTGTCTCTGCCCTTTGTCTCAGTGTCCTAAAGAACAGCTTGCTCAGAGCATCCTGGCAGAAATCCCAGATCAGGTGTCTGGCTTCTTCAACACCTTGAATTTGAAGCCGCTTGAGAGCTGCACACCTACTTCTGACCTCTCAGCATCTGCGCAACCCCTTCTGTGATTTATTCTGAAAACTATCTTTCCTTCTTAATGTCTTACCTACAAATGTCTTGTGATTCCTCACCTGGAATTTTTTAGGAAAACTTCCTGCAGCTACAGGGTAAAGCCATACTGCATTAATGTTATCAAATATTTTCTAATATTTGCTAATATGTGGAAATTTATGTCAGTTAAGTGCCAGATATAAATGTTGCTTTTATTTTATTACCTTTATTAAAGGATTTATTGTAACTGTGTTGTATTGGGTGAGCTGTTATTGACTGTTAGTCACATGACAGGTTCTGGAGTATTTAACTGGGTACTCCAAGTTTGTGCTTATATCATCTCCTCTGTATTACAGCCATAACGTCTTTGTTGGTTTTCACCATTTCATGTTGTAATGGAAAATATACATTTCAGTTTAATACATTTCAATGTAAAATTTCCAGCAGATTTCAGGTGTGATGCAGTAAGTTTTACAAAATGAATCCATATGTACTGATCCCGATGTTCAAAATAATACATTTGTTGTTCTGTTTTTATAGACTTTTCTACAGTTATGTGATTTTGATGTAAAATACTAAATGTGCTTGCATGTCTTAAACAAAAAGAATCAAAGTGATTAAGAAAATCATTTTTTTACACAGTGTACTTTTTTGATTTTTACTTTGTTTTAAGAGGAAGTAGCAAAAAAATGTCCTTCAACATTTATTAAATCCCCCGATACATTTCCCTTGGTGTATGTGTAAATTCATTGTTGATATTTGGAGCTGTTTACACTGACGACTGTGGCGTTGCCTTATGCACTATACTTGTCCTTGTAATGGACGCTACCTTTGTCAGTATTTTACTTTGTTATAAAACACAAAGGAAGGAAAAATACCATGAGTTATCCTTCTGCATTCTTGTCATGGTGAAAAAATACTGCAACAGCCAGTTTTGCATGTTGTTCTTTGTGTCTGTGTGTAACCCAGTTCAAAACATATTTCTTAGCTTTTCAACTCAACTGGTGCAACTAAAGCAAAATCTCTTCCCTGTCAGTTTTGGTATAAATCTATATTTTAAAAAAATGAATTTTTGGTGTTCTTTTTTTATTCAATACTATTTATATTCCTTATTATTCTGTGTTAGTTTCTCTTTATATATAATTTTGCAGGTAATACAATAAAAGTAACAATAATAAATTTAAATATATCGAAGTGTGTCTCGTATGCTTTTATTTTCCAGTAATACCTACAAAATAAATCATTAGATACTGCGACAGAATGAAATGCCATGACTGCAAACTTGGAAGAACGCCGACCTCGACAGAGCAATGATATATATTAAGGCAGCATCATTTTCAAAAGTCTGGAGGCAGAAATGACTCAATGATGTGATAATGCGATTGGGCTTGAGTACTGTTATTTTTCATTAACATGAGATTAGAGCAAGCGTTTAACCAGTAGGAATGTCACTAATTACATTTACTACTTTAATCCACTGTTACTTTATTTAGGTATTTCTATATTGTGCTCATTTGTGTTGCACCCGTGTTGTAGAGTGCTGCTTTTAAAATACTTGCTTGTTTGTCCAAAAGCCTCTTATAGCCTTCAAGTTAAATTTTAATTCACTAAAATTAAATAATTGTAAATATAATCTTAGGTCTCTGAAAAACATCAAATGCTCACGTGATGGTCTGCAACGCAGCGGAGTGAAGCCACCGAGCAGCCCAACTTTCTCCAGGTGAAATCAGTTTCTCCTGGTGATGTTTTAACACAAAACGTTTAAGACAAATAAGTTTGTAATGAATTAAATGTCTGCTGAAGGTTTAGTACATACATTAATCACATGCAGTAGTGCGGCCACATTTAAAAATATTACCCAAAACACTTCATGGAGCAACAAAAACAAGTTTTCTCAGTGAGTGGTAGAAATGGTACAAACAGTAAGTTATTAAAAATCAGAATTATATTCAAACTGACTGAAATTTTGCTTTTGACAGCCACTCAAAACATTTCTGAACATGGCCATGATGAAACAGAAACCTCACAAAACCAGAGAAATGTCCTTAAGATCTTAGATCTAATGAGCAAACATGATGCATTAGTGAAAAGACGACCGTCACAAGGTCCCACAAATGCAAAATACATCAGCAAAAGCACTCAAAAGGAGATTCTGGGATGTTTAGCTGAAGTGGTGAGTGAGGAAATCCTCAAGAATGTTAAAGAAAGTTAACATTTTTCTATTTTGACACATAAGACAAAGGACATAAAAAACAAAAACTGAGTTGAGTTTAAGATCTTCTCTCTTAAACTCTTCCAGTTTAAGAGAGAAGATCATTTGATGTCTGGAGAAGTAAGGGATGTAACATAAAGAGAACGTGGTGGGCCAAATGATGGGGCTGCAGTGGTGAGTGGCAGGGGCTTTGGTGTCCAAATAAGAGTTAAGGAAGTTGCCAAATATACATTTTATGTATGCATTTCATCTTCACTGCAGTGCTCAGTGTTTAAATCGTGTCATTGCTGACTCTGTGAAAGATGTCGCAGAAGCTGCATGTTTTTTCACTGCTGGAAAGACTGTATACATTCATGTCAGGCTCACATGTTCACAATAATCAGATTAATATTCAAAAAGAAATGTTCGGTAGGCCAGCACAAGAATGACCAAAACTGAGTGATCCTAGGTGGTTCTGTTGCTTTGCTACGCATAAAAACCTTCCTGGCAGGTTGTCTGCAGTAATGAGAGCGCTGGAAGAAAATCCACAAAATGCTGTAGATGCAAGAGGATTACGCTCTCAGACTGACTCCACGGGACTCCTTATGGTCTTCAGAAAATTTCTACGTGAAACAAAGATTTTGTCTGAGAAGCTCCAGTAAATAAATGTGGACCCTGCCAAAGCAGCTGACCTTAAAGAAGCCCTCCAACAGACGTTTGAAGACTGCCTCAAAGAGGAGAGCTTTGATGAGCTGTGGCGTATAGCCACTGAAACATGCAATAGTTGCCATCTTTCTACCATTTCCAAATCAAAAAGACCAAAACAAACATCTAGCAGACTGTCTGATAGTCTTAGTCTTATCTACAGTTGGACAGAAAACAAATGTCAACAGCAAAGATGCCTTTACAGTCTCTATATTCCTTCCCATTATAGATAGGTGAGATCATTTCTCCATATATGACTCTGAATGGCAAGACTTACAAACTGAGATGTGCCATACAATACAACTTCTTGAAAGAAACAAAGCAAATGGCAGAGAGTGCCAATCCAGTTTGTCTTCTTGGAATTATTTTGCTTGTGCAATTGTCTGTGTTTCCTTAGAAGAGGTAATGATGCAATTAATAGTTTTAAAGCATTTTTGTGGATATTTTGTTGACTCCATCTACACATAGGGGATTTTCACATACTTCACTGAAGATGTGCTACCCTGCCGAGATCTCTTGCCCCTCCTTTGCCACCCCCAATGTAAAATTTTCTAGATCCGCCACTGCTGTAGTAAAAAAAAGTGAGAGGTTGTTTGTTTTTTTTCATATTTTGCAAAACCATTATCCAACACTAAAGTATGTTTAAACTCTTGTGCAGCTCCACTTTTCACACAATAGATCATTAGCAGGACAAAATACTGCATATGAGTTTGAAAACTGTACCCAGTGTTTTGTTTTTTGGCTTTACTCTAGTTTAAAGTAGTTTACACTGGTTTTATATATGTGGTTATATATTCCCCTCTTGCCCTTAGCCCCCCACCCAGCCACCCCCACACAGATTCCTGGTGACGCCCCTGTTCGTTTAAACTGGTGGGCGTGGTTTCGTGGTTTCGCGATTAAGCGGACGGGAGCTACTTTTCCTTACAGGAGCACTGTGCCAAGGGAGTGTTACCAGTGTCGGTTATAGTAGCCAATATTTTCTTTCCGTGAGTCCCATAACGCGTCTCACACTTTCAAAGGTAAGCCTGAATTTAAACTAGCTAATACTAATTTTGCGGAAGTTGACGTGGTATACCAGCTAACCTAGTTAGTTGTTAGCATTTATTAGCCCTGTGAGCCTACGAGCAGTCTAAAGTGCTCTTTAGCTTTTCTGCTCCACACCCTCTGCACTGCATTAATGGTTGTGTCACATTTTCCAAGACACTGTGCAGCAGAGAAGCATTGTACGTAAGTGAATTCATTGGCTACCTTAGTCATAACGGGATAGTGTAACATTAGACCGCTAATAGTTAAACGTAATGTCGAAGCAAAAAAAATCCTCCCGAAAACAAAAACCAAAACAAACCCGTCTGTGTGTTAGAACAACATCACTGCCTAGTTGCACGAATGGTTTCATTTAGAGGGAGGCTGGGAGGGCTAACAGTAGCGTCACAATTGTATACCTACGTAAACAAACGCAAACATGTCAGTATTTCAGGACGATCTTCACTAAACATTACCACAGCCGCTTACTGTTAAATCAGGGTTTATAGTACTATGTAGTGCAATGTGCTTTTTTTAACACCTCTATGTTGTTGTTTTCCCAGTTTATTACCAGTTAGACATGGCTGCCCAGTGTGTAACCAGGGTGGAGCTGACTGTGTCCTGTGACAACCTCCTGGACAAAGACGTCGGCTCAAAGTCAGACCCCCTGTGTGTCCTGTTAATGAACAGCTCTGATTCTCAGTGGTATGAGGTCAGTGTGTTTAGCAGGTCTAAATGATTTGAGTGTCAAACCCACCATCATCATTCCATACTAACTTTGAAAGGAACAGATGGATTCCTATGAGTCTCTCCCTACACTGGAAAGTTAATAAGACAGGATATCGGAAAGCCCACATGTTCTCTAGGTGCAATCGGTTATATCACTGTAGTAGGAGAAAAGCTACAGTACAGTGTTAATTGTTAACAGTGTTAAAAGAAGGGATAGTTTTAATTTCCTGTTTCCTCACTGTGTGTCTCAATACAAACTACTGCTTTGTGAAGAGTTCACAGCACTAATTTTTCTCTGACTAACTGATGCAATCTTTTCTAACAGGTGGGTCGCACAGAGAAAGTCCAGAATTGTCTCAGCCCAAAGTTTTCCAAGAAGTTTGTCGTTGACTACTACTTTGAAATAGTGCAAAAGCTGAAGTTTGGGGTTTATGACATTGACAACAAGACAATTGACCTGACTGACGATGACTTCCTGGGTGAACTAGAATGCACCCTGGGCCAAGTAAGGTTTCCTTCTCTTTTCCTCTTTTTGTAAGGCTGAAGGTTTTCAGTGTTCAACATTTCAGAATTCACTTCTGTTAAATGAAGTAAACAAGATTTTGCAGGTGCAAAACTGGTAGGACTTTGCTGTAAGAGGACACTACAGTGTTACCATGTTGCAGATGAAGCATTAACATCCCTGATAAGCAGTTGCTGGTTCGACTCTTATCAGTGTAAAGTGACCTCATGTGTTCATTATGCTTGATTTGTCATTTGCTTAATGGTCTGCAGGCTGCTGTGTATTACTCATTTATTCTCTTGTCTTCATTCTGAGCCTATTCATTCAAATTCGTTTGCTGTGGCTAATTGTCTTTGTCAAAGTGCATGTTTTTTTTGCTTGCTTTTAGGTTGTATCTAGTAAGAAACTGACCCGACCGCTTGTGTTGAAGAACAAATCGCCAGCAGGGAAAGGGACCATCACAGTGAGTGATGCAGAAAGCTGCAGATAAACCGTTGGATGGTGTTGTTTTGCTTTTGGCTCAGTCATTTATTTTTAATTGTGTTATAGATCAATGCAGAGGAAATAAAAGACAATAGGGTGGTGAATTTTGAAGTGGCAGCAAGAAAACTAGACAACAAGGTATGGCTGATACAGCTTCAACCCTTAAATTCGTTCTTCATTTTTAGGTATTATTAATCTCATTCCCTTTATTCATTTTCGTACACAGGATTTGTTTGGAAAGTCCGACCCCTACCTGGAGTTCTACAAGCAGACAGAAACGGGCTGGCAGCTGGCTCACAGAACAGAGGTGAACACAAAGCTTTTACACTGCTCCTGCCTATCCAAAAGATACCAAATAACAGAACTAAAAGTTGTAACTAGATACACAGATGAGGACAAAATGATCAAAATTCAACCAAGTGCTTTGTGTTTTTAACAGGGCACTTCTAAATAGGGCTGTGCGATATGACCAAAATATTCTATCGTCCTGATAACGATATAAATCACAAAAATGTAACATTTTCTGTAAATTCTGTGAATCTCGGGCAGCTTGACTTGCGGGAAGTGTTTCCAGCTGCGCGTCATGTAGCTGGAGTCGAGTGTTTTAACATATGCATGAAACGATACATGTTTAGACATAAGTTGTAACGGCCGCCGTTTTCTTTATGAGTATTTATTACACGGCGTGCTGCAGGGAAAAGCCTGTTCTAACGTTAGAGTCTAAGGTCTTTTTTTACTTCTCATCCGTAAATAATCTGCTCTTTCACGTGATTCAGATTATTTTGAAAAGTCTCAACAGGATCTTGAGCTTTATTGTGAAAGGTTAATGTGGAACATAAACAAGCGGACACGCGATGGTTTTACCGTCGTTGTTGCTAACCATAACGCATAAAAACAAGCGCTTGTCCGTCCGTAGTGTGGTTATATGAAATATAAGAGAAAGAGAGAACTTTAAGAAATTAATATAGCCACTACAGTGACCATCAAAACGATGAAAAAACATTGCCATGAACAGTTTATTTTGTGACACCACAAAACAAACAATAGCGTAAAATGAAACGATTGATGTTTTTATATCGTCATCCGATATATATCGTTATATCGAACAGCCCTACTTCTAAATATATTAGTTTTCTTTAGAAGACACATTATTTCTATTTGCACACAATAACAGAATTACTCCCGAAAAATGACCGGGGTCAATATTATTAGTACCCTGATAAACGGACCTTTTCATTGAGCTGTAGCACAGACCATTGCTGTGCAATGATGTGATTTTAGCTATTTAATGTTCAGAGGTTGTAAAATGAAGAGGGGAAGACTATCTTTAAATTTACACATACTATAAAAACATCAGGAGAGGTTTGAGCTGTCACTGGAGAAAGCGTCGTGCCAAAAATGAAAGCAATCAGTTTAGACTTGAGAAAAGAATTGTTGATGCTCTCAGAGGAGGAGATGGATGTGCAAAGTTATCACAGCATTTCTGAGTGTCAAGAGCTACAGCGAGAAGTATCAATTCATTATCATTATGATTGGAGAAAGAATGGAGACGCGTACAACCCAAAGATCATCGTCATCTCCAAAGTGAAACATGGTGGTGGGAATATTATGCTGGCGGATGCTTCAGTGTGTCTGAAACTGGGAATCTCATCAAGGTGGATGAAATCATGAAGAAAGAAGGATGTGGGAAGTAAAAGCAATGACCCATCAATTATGGCAGTCATGGCGAAAAACTATCTGCAGAAGAGCAAAGTTTCTCCTTATCACTAACTTTTCTCTGATGGAGGAACAGTGATTTTTCTCTTCACCCTCAATATGCAGGGTAAAAAGAGGAACTTCTGATGGTGTAACTGTTAAACACAGCTTTTGCACAATTATTATTAGCTAACACTAGCTTAGTTAGCAAGCTGCTCAGACACACATAGCTGCTAATTACTGGTGAATTACATACATGTCTCTCTTGGCAGTGTGTACCTCACAACAGGATGTATTATTTATCTGATAATACAATTAAAATGTTCCATAAGGCACTAACAGCAGAACACTCCAGTTTAGTGACTGGATTTGGTGGAGGTGAGGCGTAGCAGATGGCTTTAGGCTGTCTCTTCTCATCTACCTGTCAAAGAGGCCACACCCCAACTTTAAGTCTTAACCAAACAGGTGAGTGATTATAAAAGCTAGAGAGCCTGATACAAACAGTTTTCCGTACCAGGTTGTAAACCTGTTAATTAAAATTTTGAAGTTTGGCATTTTGAGAAGGGGGTTGACTCTGTTTTAGAGTCAGGCTCCAGACTCTATATTGTTGTTGTTCAGTGAGACATGGCATTAACTTAAGCCTGTGCTTTGTTTCTCAAATACTGAAAACCGGTTTTGATCCAAATGTGAGGGTGTATTTATAGCTTTTCTTTCTTGGAAGGACTGCGCTCTTGTTTGAGACCAAATAAGCTCCAGAGGGGAAAAAACATTTTTTCTCCTCCATGTGCTCCCCAGCACCTGATCAAGAACTCACTGTATTTCTGATACTAAAATTTCCTTTGTTGGATAACAAACTGTAGCTGTAGTTTTTGCGTTGTTGTTATTAAGATGTCAGCCTACCAGTTGGTGACACAGCAAACAAACAAACCACAGATGTGATAAAAGGAGCATATTTGACGTTTTCTCCAGTGACATGTTGACTAAACCAGACCGACTGGACTTGTAGTATTCTGCAGTATCTGATTGTGATGAACTGTTTTTCTCAGGTGGTGAAGAACAACTTGAATCCAACATGGAGGCCGTTTCGAATCCCTCTGCAGTCTCTCTGTGGAGGAGACATGGAGAAGCCAATAAAAGTAAGTAAATGATTTCAATCCACTGGGCACCTACAATCACTCTGATTTTTCTTGTTGAGTTCAAATTCACTGTTCTGCTTTAGAGCTGTCGGAGTAAGTGGTACTTCAAAACATACAAAGTAACTAGCGTGTTACAAATTAGCTTGATGATATTTTTTTTTAACCTCTGAAGCAAACATGTCAGGAAGGAAGCACTTTCCCACCATAGAGGACAAGTGAGTTATTTGTGAATCAAAGTATTTGTATTTTTACATCTCTCCATCGTTTCCTGTGTGATGTGTGCGTGAAAGGAGCAGATTGGGAACAAGGCGGTGTCTCTGCAAGGTGCTTGCCACTTTTATCAAGTTTACCATTCGTAAAAAGCAACACATACAAGTCCAGTCATTTTACTGTCCGCCTCTCTTCAAGAACACGTGGAGTACAAAGTGTTCATTTGAGTGTTACCTTTGCATGTTGTTTGTTTCTTCTGTTTTGTTTGTCTGCAGAGAGGAACTTCACCAAACCTTTTCTCATTTGTCTATAATGGCATCCAGCACTGCGGATATTTTTAGTTTTTATTCGGAGGCCTCCTAGTTACTGAGAATAATCCCATTTCCATAGAGAAAGTATTCTTAGCAAAGTCTGGTTATTTATTACTTCTACTTTGGGTGAACTGACCCTTAATGGAAGATTTTCCCCTCCAGTTTAACTCGATCACGACCAAATGTTTTTGCCCGTTTTCAGGTTGAGTGTTACGACTACGACAATGACGGGTCACATGATCTTATTGGAGTCTTTGAGACGACAATGAGACGCCTCCAAGAAGCCTCACACACTTCTCCGGTATGAGAGTACTGCAATATGTGGGCAGCTCAAACATTTCTACACTGTGTTTGAGTTGATGGCTAAAACTGCCCTTTGGTCTCTGAAGTTGCAACAGAATGTGGCCTTTACTGTGGTTTTATTCTTGCAGGCAGAGTTTGAATGCATCAACAGTAAAAAGAAACAGAAGAAGAAAGGCTACAAGAACTCTGGTGTTGTGAGCGTAAAGCTGTGCCAGGTGTGATACTGATTTTTGTTGTTGTTTTGTTTTTGCTTTTTAAACTGACTTGATGACCAGTATATTTGTTCCAGGTGGTGAAGGAGTATACCTTCTTGGATTATATTATGGGAGGCTGTCAGATTAACTTCACTGTGAGTCTCGTCTTCTCTGTTTCTTTCCCGTTTTCATTCATTCATCTTTGCAGTAAGGTTTTCTATAGCTTCACCTGCATGTTTGCCAATAGGTGGCCGTTGACTTCACAGGTTCCAACGGGGATCCTCGGTCACCCCAGTCTCTGCATTACATTAGTCCCCAGGGTGTTAATGAGTATCTCACTGCAATCTGGTCAGTGGGTAATGTCATCCAGGACTATGACAGGTAGGAATATATTTCACATACCTGATATTATTAGTGTAAACTATGAGATATTTAAAGCTACTTAAGTAGAGTTGTATGATAGGGACTCATTTAACTTGGCTGATAACTGTATCAACTTATTGGCAATGCAATCTATGGCTCATAATTCAAATAAGCTTTTGGTTTGTCTTTCATGTTTAGTGATAAGATGTTTCCTGCATTTGGCTTTGGAGCCCAGATTCCACCCACATGGCAGGTAAAGTTTCTGTTTATATGAAATGAGACATTTCCACACCACATAAGACAGTTTTTTGTTTGTTACCATACTGTAGATTGTGCTTTGACATTGTTAGATCACACTGTGAACCTGTGATGTTTGCTCTAATTTGCTGATTTTTCTCTGTTATATTCTGTTGTGTTACAGGTTTCCCATGAGTTTCCGCTCAATTTCAACCCATCAAATCCATATTGTGCAGGTGTGTTTACAGATAAATGCAGTGGAGCTGATGTTTCATTACTTACTATACACATGCACCCTAGTACACTGTAGTTCTCAGTTCGTAGTGTGTTTAATCAATGGTGTCTGTATGGGTGTGTGTAGGTATTGAAGGTGTGGTTGAAGCCTACAGAAGCTGCCTGCCGCAAGTCAAACTGTACGGTCCCACCAATTTCTCCCCGATTATCAACCATGTGGCCCGCTTTGCAAAGCAAGCCATCCAGCAGACCACTGCAGCTGTGAGTATTTCACCTCTTCAGCTCCCTCACTGTAGGCAAGGGCTTTCAGTTTCATATTTGAAATTTAATTTAATGCTTTAACATGCGGACCATCTACAATTGACAAAATAAGAGATTGATGCGTGCTTAACATACAACCCCACCCAGTGGATGAACTGAGGGACTGCACCAAGTAGGGCTGGGCTATATCATACCGTTCACAGTAATACCGGTGTAATTTTGGGCAACGATAGGAAAATGAAATATCACGATAGAATATGGGTAAAACGCACATGCGCAGTGCCTATGTTTACATACGCACATGGCGACGACGCAGAATGAGAAGAGCGAAAGTGGATCGTTAAATGAAACAGATGAACCAGAATTGGTTTATAAAAATGCTGCAACTTCAGTGGTGTGGAACTGGTTTAGCTTTCGTCCGTCAGATACACAACAAAGCTCTGTTTTTTGGTAGAGCATGCTAGCGGGCCGTTGTTATTACTGTGTTGTTTGGAAAATACGGCACACTTAAAATCAATCCTTTGATTTTTCTGAAAATCGACAGTGCCCCTTATACCCCCGTGTGCCTTATGTATGAATTCTGGTTGTGTTTACTGACCTCGAAACAATTTTATGTGGTACATAAAATCGAAAACCTTTCAAATGTTTTAGTACGACTTTGCTAAGCAATGAACCCGCACCGCTTGATGGATTGTCGGAGCATTACGGCTGTCGTAGTTAGGCGCCCCGCGGAGTGATACGTACTGTGCTTCAACATAATATTACCGTATTGTGTGTGTGTATAACCTCTTTTTAAGTTTTGTGGATATTGTACATGGTTATGCTGAGGATATGTCGGCCAATTTCCACTGGAAATGCCTTTTGGTTGAACTGTCAGCAAGGAATTTGCACTGTTAAATTTTCATATAACTGTAATGCACATAAAAAAACAGCTGCTTGTTTAAGTGAAAAAACATTGATGGGGTTTTTTGCACTAATAAAGTTGTGGAGTTGTAAAGCATTTTGTCTAGTGTCAGTTATATCGTTACTGCAAAATTTCAAATGTATATCGTGATAAATATTTTTGGTCATATCGCCCTGCTCTAGCACCAAGGACTGGTATAAGATAAATAGGGGTTGTTCTATGCTGTGAATAATGCAAAGCTACTCTGGCAAAGTCCAAGAATAACATTATGGATCAGAAGGATATGAGCCTAGTAGGTTACCTTTTACTGTACAACTCTGTGAGCATTTGCGATATTCCACATGGGATATGAGCCTGCACTGAAGAGTAAGAGATATTAGTAATGTCATGAGTAGTGCAGTCTACAAATTCATATGTTTAGTCATCGGTTCAGTAACATCATAGTGTGTTAAAGTCTTAGCACTCAACTTGAAAACCTTGCAAAAACATTTGCTTTTGGAGCAAGCAAACTCAAAAATGCTGCTTTTTTTGTTCCTGTTGTCCTGATGATTCACAGCAATACTTTGTTCTCCTGATCATCACTGATGGAGTGATCACGGACATGGACGAGACGCGCAACGCTATCGTCAACGCATCTCGCCTGCCCATGTCTATCATCATCGTCGGGGTTGGAGGGGCGGACTTCAGTGCCATGGAGTTCCTGGATGGAGACGATGGTCGTTTGCGCTCTCTCACTGGCGAGGCTGCCATGAGAGACATTGTCCAGTTTGTACCATTCAGGCAGTTTCAAAATGTAAGTGACAGTAAAAACATCAAGTTTTTGTTATATATCTATATGTACCAGGTTTCTGGATGCTGTTAGCTTTGGGTGTCCCCCTGATTTTTCTGTCCTCATTGCATGTACTTTGTTTTTTGTTTTTTTTCTAAGCTGACATTAAAATTACAAACTAAACGGAGCAGAGTGTTTCTCGAGCCAATACCAGTTAATCATATATATCCAAAGTGAGGGATTGCCTGCGCCTCAGCCTAAAAATCATCTAAGCTGTTTTCACACATGAAATGTTGCGGGAAACATGTTAGGACAACCAGAGAATGTCCAACAATGCCCATGTGGGCCCACAGTGGGAAAGTGTGGGTGAACTGTGGGGTTGTGTAGGCGGGGCAAACCCACACTTACACCATGTAAGTCCCAAGTTGGTTGTGCTAATGCTGGGTCTCTGTTTCGTGTAGTCCACTCTATGGGCTGCCTCACTGGAGCCTTACATTTCATGCCAGTGAAATATGCTGTTTGGTGTAGGAGAGGAGGTTTCATGGGCTCTTCCCACATGAGTGCGTTGTTAAAAGAGAGCCGGGAGGCTGACGGCCGTTTAATGTCCAGTCTGACTGAGACACATGCATTACCACAACCTGTGTAAAGTCTGGAAACATGCAGAGCTACAGTGCATGTGTGAAAACAGCTTTAGCTTATCTCTTTGCTTTGTTTTATCCATTTCTTTTCAGGCGCCCAGCCAGGCTCTTGCCCAAAGCGTATTGGCCGAGTTACCTCAGCAAGTGACCTCCTTCTTCAGTTCATTGAAACTGAAGCCTCCCCAAGATCCTAGTCCTTCATAGGGGTACCTCAGAAATCTTAAGTCATAAACCCTGCTTTCATCTAACTTCTCCTTCACCTGCACGAAAAACTGCAACAATGAATCACTGCATGCGATTCATCATCAGTCTGGTACAACAAAGTCTGTCGTACTGTCTGAGGATCTGTGGCTCTGGTTAAAGGCACTGGTGGCACTCTAACTTATATTAAAGGAAAATTCCTCTATTTACGTAACGCTGTTAAAGCGGCACTTTGTTGTTAAAGTGATAAGCAGTTGAGCAAATCTTTGATCGGTCCAGGAGTGTTTTAGTAGGTTTTGATTAATGTTTATCTACCACCGGCCTCAAAAGTATAATCATCTCTGCTGGAGTTTGACATAATTACAGCCTCAGAAAGTGTCAAGATAACATCTGAAATGCAATGTTTATTAAAATGTGTGGAATTTTCCTTTAAGCTCTCTTCATTTCCACGACTCTCTCCTTGCTGTGTTCAATACTCGCGCAAGGAATCAGTTAAAAACATGTAGAATTATTTTCCTCTTCACTGTTTTTGACTTAACTCTTTTTGCTCCTCAGGCACCGAAGGAAGCGCTGGCAAAGACCGTGCTGGCTGAAGTACCAGGTCAGCTGGTGGATTTTTTTAATACCATGAAACTGAGTCCACCCAACTCCAACCCTGCAACCAACCCTGCAACCAACCCTGCAACCAACCCTGCAGGCACTGTGTAGCAGACTCATCTCATCTCCAACAACTATAGATCACCTCATAGCTTCCTCACATTATGCAATCACCACACTGACATAAAAGAAAATACACATCCTACACAATCACTCTCCTAGGTTGAATAATTTGTTATTGCTTTTAGATGCTAAAACAGGCTCGGTGCTTTTGAGATTACAGTGAATTCTAAAGCAACTGCAAGATAACCCACACTAAGATTTAAGGCTTTAGTGTTAATGTAAGATTTACTGAATAACAGGATATTCAGATTTACAAGATAAAACACTGCAAAGCAGTGTGATAGATTTCTTTTTTTTAATGCGTGTTTGTTGGCTCCAGAACCAAATTATAAAAATTAGGTAAAATGTTGAATAGGGAGTTCTGGGCTTCTCTGCTTAGGCTGCTGCCCCCACGAGCCGGCCCCAGATAAGCGGAAAAAAATGGATGGATGGAGGTAAAATGTAAAATAATATAGATTATCTTTTGATAGCATCATACCACATGTTTATTCTTGTTGTTTTTGGCACGTGGAGCTTCTTCTAAAAGCTGTGGCATTATTGCACATTTATAGCAAAACTATTATTCTGTTTAATTAGAATGAAATGCCAAACCCAGAGTATTATTCTGAAATGATGTTGTGATAACTGGAATGTATAATGCCAGTTTCTAGTTTTGTGTCAGCTACATCTAGGATACTTTATCACTTGGATGAAGATTAGCAAAGTTACCACGGGATCATTCCTTCAACTGGACCAACAACTAAGAGGAACATAAATCAGTATTAAACATGCTCGCACAGTAGAAACCAAACTCAGGACTGATCGTTAGTCATATATAGAGTCTGACTGATACAGTAGTTTTTAAGATCGATAACAATATTTGGTGAGTTTAATAATCTGATACTTTGATATATAGGCACACTTTTTTGTTTTTTCTTCTCTTACCTTGTTTACTCTGCCCACCTTTGCTTGCTTTGTGGCTTTCCAAACATACGCGCTGCCAACAGGAAAGCTGCATGTTTCAAGGGCATATCTACCGTAACTTCTTTACCTGATACTGAAGGATTGGCAAACAGCTAACATTGTTCGGGTGATAAATGGGTCAGGTCCTAGTCATGTACATGTATGTTTTTACCTTTTTGTTTTTATATGGTTTTACAATGAAACAAATGTATCACGTTTCATCTGCTTTGTGGTCTGAAAGAAGTGGGAACTGTGCCTTCATTGTGCATTAAGCATGCAAATAAAGCCTATTTTATTCAAACAAATTAAATCAGAACATCATTTAACCCTTACAAAGAACTAGAAACTGTTTATTTCTCATGCACACAGTAAAGTTGAAGCCATTTCTGTTTCTACTAATGTTCCTACTACAATTAATTCCACAGCTTAGTTTAGGATGTTGATCAACTCTGCAAACTAAAGCCAGTGGGAAGTGCCCTGAAAATGCATTCTTTCTAATGCCCACAGTATACGTGTGTGTATATGTGTATACTGAAGAAATATGTTTATAAATGCATGGGTGTGTGCATGTGCACAGGTACATATGTATGTTTATATTTGAGAATGTATTTATTTCCATGTTTGTTTGTTTGCAGCTGAACATATATGTCAGGATAAAGTTTATTGCTATCAATTTTCCATTGATTGCACCCCAGTACCTAGCTGTCTATGCCCCATCTATTCTGTCCTTTACAGCTTTATAGTCCTGTCTTTCTTGTTATGTCTCATGTGAATGTTCCTCTGTACAAAAAAACAACTTAGAAAAAACATTCAAGCCAAGACATCGTGCTATTCAGCTTGAGTTTATCTTTTCAATATCTTTTATCATTTTTCTTCAGTTCCAGTTTAAGATTCATGCTTTTTCCCCACCCAATTCAGAGCTTATAATGAGTGTCTGTATGGCCTTTGTGACACTGGTGGAGAGTTGCTCAGACTCTAGGAGGCCATGCTCAAGAGAGGGCGAGGAGGCAGCTCCCAGAAGCCCTGCAGGATGCAGGGAACTACCTCTGTCACCACTTCCTGTGTAGTGAGCATTTCGGAGCTATGCGTTACCTGCTGCTTCTCTTTAAGAGTTTGAATGTAACTTCAAACCATGCGGAGGAGTTTAGGTGTTTTGTAGAATAAAGTTATAAGAATGATCTTTTAAACCTATTTAAAGAATCACAGAAATATTGATTCTACATTAGACTTTTTTTTACTGCTCTTTGAGTTCAGCAGGAGGAGGTGAACCTACAGCTGGGAGCGATTCCCTGGTGGGTGGGAGGATCGTATTTCCGTTATTCCTGGTCTGTACCTCAGACAAGAACTGAGTCAGCTTTTTGAAGTTTTCCTACAGAAAGAGTACTAAGACGGCAACACGTACACCTCTGACAACACACTCCTAATGATTTGTCTTCTCAGTGTTGCCATAATGTTTTCAGTTGTTAAATACTAAACTAAAAGCAGATAATTCAGTGTTGAAATATTCCACAAAAGTTCCACATTAAGAAAAGTGACCCCAGACAGTCTACAAAGGTGTTTTTCTGTCCACAAAGTAAATATGATTCAAGAATCACCAATTACAGGATTTCAGCTAAAAAGAAATATTCACATATCAGATTTCTCTAGATTTAAGTCTTAATGAATAACACGTTCACTTTGTGAGTTACATTCCCCCCGTGAGGCAAAGAAATGATAAAGCAAAGTATACTTAAGGGCAGACCTCCCATGATATTGCCAAATCACCACCGTATAATTTCTCCCTTGGCCTCTCAGTTGAGGTCTGGTTTCAAAAAGCTTGACTTGATATAAACTGTACAACTTACCGAAATTATTACCACATAATATCAGTCAAGGTATTATTCAGCTATTAGTGAATCAATCAATTGAGACTAAAATTCAAAAATAAATGCTCGTGCAAAGATCACACAAATACTTTATTGTGTAAAAGTGTACAAAGATACAGCTTGTTCACTGATGTCACTGTCAACAATGCAGAGTGATAGCAGTTGTGACTTAGAGATACTAATCCCCTCAGGCTAACGACCTATAATCAGGCACTTCACATTATTATATAAAAATAGGTTACTGCCTTTGTGGAGCTGTTCTTATTTAGTGTCACATTTCCTGCTGACATCACCTTCTGCTCAGGCTGTGAACCCAGCTTATCTGAACTATTGCCTGAAACATGACACGTGAGCACTACAGCAAACGTCTGATCTACAGTGAAGATGGATGCATCTCAGTGCTACAAACCTACATAAATCACCTTATAGATCACATGACTAAGACATTCTTTACTTTGCGTTACAGTGCTGAAGCTCTTCAACTTCTCCAAAGTAGCTAGTGGAAACCTCACATCTTGAGTGGAGGTTTATTTTCAGTTCTCCAGCAGTTCAGCCGACTGTATTTTTTATGTCAGTTCTGCATAAATCAAAGAGCTTGAAATGCTGGAAGAGGAGCCGGATCTGGATATAATTACATTCGGTGGATTTTGTGGTGATCCATGAACTGTTTGAGGTTCTGCAGGTTGTCCCACCACGTGAAGAGGAAGGTCTCTGCAATGAGACTGAACCAGGGCGTGATCTCCAGTTCTTTGCGCTTGGCCTTCTCCAACATCTCCTTCAGCTCCTCTTTGCTCACATAACAGTGGCTTTTGATCTCATTGGGGTCTGGATTCAAGTCCACATCCTGTGGAGAGGCATAAGAAAGGATTGTCTTTGATGCATGACTGATAGACAAAAGGCAGACTCACAGACGAATGAAATCCAGATACACACTAACAGCTGTCTGTAAAGTTAATTTGCTCAGGAGTAATCATGTTTTTTGCTGCATTCCTGCTTCCTCTAAGCCGGTGCTCTCTCATATTGTCTGCACCTTGTAAACATGAGGCCTCTGTGCTCATACCCAGAGCTGTATGCCTTTGAGACCACATTAGGGATGCTCTCTATATGATACAGAGAGCCATTACTTGCACATATGCTGACCTCATTATAGGAAAAACTGGACATGTTTAATGTGAGCTGTCACAGTTTGCATGCTTAACTTTAAATTGTACCCGTATCTGTAGAACACCTTAAAATTTAAGGTGATAATATTCAGTTGTATGATTGTGGTCAGTGACTCACTGAGCTAACATGCACCTAATATATGTGCATTTTAATTTTTGCATGCCAGTCACAAACACACACATTAGAGCAGTTTCACCTGAGGCAGGTCCACCTCACATCAGTGTCCTGCAGAGTGGCCACAAGTTAGTCTGAAGAGCTTAATGATTACATCCTGTGTACATAAAGCATATTCCTAAATGAAGCCATTCTTTTAAATCCGCACAACTCATTTACTCAGAGGTACTCAGGCCAAGGCTTGTTATTTACACAGGTGAACTGAAGCTGTCACATCAAGCCTGCACACTGTGTAAGGTAGATTTAGCCTTTCAGGTTAAAACAAAAATCACTGAGTACAGTGGATATAAAAGTGTACACATCCCTGTTAAAATGCCAGGTTTTTATGATGTTAAAAAAAACAAGACCACAAAATTTTTTTTTCAAATCTTTTCCCACCATTAACATGACCTTCGACCTCTGCACAATTCAACTGAAAAACAAACAGATCTGTTGTGGGGAAAAATATGAATAATTAAAAACGTACAATAAGGGAGGCTGCCAAGATACCTACAGCAGTACTGAAGGATGTGCAGGTATTTCTGGCATATACTGGTTGTGTGCTACATATGACAACATCCTGTATGTTGTCATATGTGTGGACTATGGGGCAGGGTTTCAAGACGGAAGCCTTCTCTGACAAAGAAAGACATCCAAGCCCAGGCACAATTTGCAAAAAAAATTTAAAAAAATGCTAAAGTCTCTCAAAAGCATGTTGCCATGGTGGTGGCGGTATCATGCTTAGAAGTTGATTTTTATCAGCTGGAACTGGAGCTTTATTTGAGGTGGAGGGAATTATGAACACCAAACACCAGTCGCTTTTGGCTCAAAACCTTCAGTCATCTGCTTGAAAGCTGAAGATGAAGAGGAATTTCACCTCCAATGACCCCAAGCATATATCCAGATCAAGATAAGAAATATTTTCTTTTAGTGAAAGTTTTGCACAGGAGATGACCTCACAATCTGACAGCTGGAGCACTTTTACAAGGAAGAGTGGGCAAATGTAGCCAAATCAAGATGTGCCATGCTGATGGATTCTTACCTAAAAAGGGTAAATGCTGTAATTAAATAAAAAGTTGCTTCAACAAAGTTTTAGTTTAAATGTGTGCATGCTTATGCAAGCAGCTTATTGTCCATTTTTTGTCTTTTAGATTTTTTCCCATAACAGTTTTGAATGTTTTTCAACTGAACTGTGCAGGTTGTATGCACATAACACAGGGGAAAAGCTTTGAGGGTCATGCACACCATTTACATCCACTGCATTTGTATCTAACAGATACTACAGCACTACCTTCTGCACAAAAAGGATGTAGTCAATCTCATGTTCTCCCCAAACCCCATCGGACTGGGCCTTGTAATGGATTCTTGTTAGGTATGTCATTTCATCTGGAGTCACCTGAGGAGAAACAGGAAAGTGGAGATCACACACAAGCAAAGATTTGCCACAATCCTTAGTAATCCTCTTCCAGTGTGGGTGGAAATCAGAATTGAAACACACACCTGCTCCATGGGAATACCCAGCTCTGCGCCGAGTCTCCTCTGAGCAGCTCTCCTCACCCCCAACACATCCTTCTCCTCCAGCTCACTGTCTGTGTGTAGAGGATGACTACAGCATGTGTTTGTGAAGCAGCCTGCACAAAAAACACACACACAGACACAGAGGATTGTTAAAACCTATAAATACTGCTTAGCCTCTGAGGAGACCGCAGGAGAATTTAAAAATAGTGAGACCGACCTGGAAAAGTGATTTTGGCGTCAGACCTCTGCTGTAAAAGCAGCTTCTCCTCGCTGTTGAAAATAAAGACGCTGAAAGCTCTGTGCAGCAAACCTGTTGGCAAGAACAAACAACATGCATAGAAATGAGTGATGCTGAACAATACCTGTGTGGATCTGTGTGGATCCTAATGTGGAAGACAGGCACCTTTGTCGATGTTGGAGTTGAGGTGGCAGTTTTTCTTAGTGTCCGCTCCGATCTTGAGGTCGTTCTCGTCGATGAGGATGCACATCTCGGACAGAAGCTGCACCTGCTTCTCATCCAGGTGATCGGTGGTTACTTCGGGCATTCTGGCTGCAGACTGCAGGTGTCTGACTTTACTGCAGCGCACAGGGTAGCAAACAGTTCATGATTCACCAATTTATCAGTGTTGGCTTTTAAATGGCACTTTTCATTTGAATGACAGGCTTCACCGTTGTATTTTGTTCTGTAGTTTTACAGTAGATGAAAACAGGATTATTGTGAGGTGCTTCTGAAAGCTCTAGAAAATGGACCTTACGTTTTATTCCAAGTTTAGGATTCAATATTCACACTCAAGGAATATTGTATAGCAATAACACTGAAAATCCAAAATCAAGAGACTCCGTGAAATGATCAAGAAACCCTCTTTGAAACAATGAAACACATGAAACGTTGGTATCTTGCTAGTTCTGTATAGCTTTTATATTAAGACAAAAGTTTACTAAATACCCCTGCTAAAACATATAAAGCATGCCGTACTGGCGACAATATACTGAGGATTTGAGCCACGATCATAACAGTGTGTTCTTTAACCCTTATGTAAAGCTATGTCAAGTGCAAGACTTTGTTTTAGACAGAATTTGGCCTGAGTTTTGTTGGTAGCTGTGATAACCCGGAGCAAACAAACAAACGCGCTGCGGCACTCAGCTATCAATAGCCCAAAAAACAGCGTTACTTCCTGTTTACGGCTAATAAGCTTAACTGTTAGCTGGCTTTTAAACTCAGTATTTTGGGCCTGTTTCAGAAACCTACGTCCTTCCATCTTACCTGGATATCGCTCTGCCGCAGGTAGTAACAGCTGCGCACGCAGGTCTGGATCGCCGCAAAGCTCCTGTGGTAGAACAAGGTGCGTTTGATTTCAGCACAGCGGCTCCCTCCCTGGATAGCATCCGGAGGACCGCCCACACAGCCCGCGCCATGGCCTGAGAGAAACAGAAAACCAATCACGGGGACCGTGGGTGTGGTCGGTGAAAAAACGGCCAGGATCGCAGTGGGTCGGGATCGGAAGGTTAAATCACGCTTCTTGACAAGGTTATTCTGCGAGATTACCACCACTCTATAATTCAGATATATTTAACTTACAATGACACAAGAGAGAGAGAGCTCGGCTATCAAGTGCTGTTCAAACACGCGATTTTATAGCATTAAGGTTCCTGTTTTAGATCAAGTGCAGTTCATGTTACATCCATATAGGAAAGCCATAGAACTTAATACAAGGCCTAACCAAAGGCCAGTGACGGGATCAAAGAACTGTAATAAGTGTTCTTTTTTCCAGGTGTTTGTCCTTACCTGATAACTAAATCTAGTATATTACTTTGAGTCTGAGTCTGCTACTCGTACATAACAAGACTTTCTCCAGCAGTGTTGTCACTGGGGATGCACATGCAGGCCTCCAAGGTGCAGGCTCGCTTATCAAGCCCACTATGTCCCTTCAACTGAATTCTACTGATCTGTTTTGACTGTAAGTTACACTAACTCATACAATTCGGTAGTGAAACTCTCAAACACCTACATTTCCGGTAAGTTAATGCAGTTCAAGCTCCATTAATCATTCCAACTAATTATTCGTATGATTGTTGCAGAAGCAATCACGGTAACCAGGAGGACACTGAGCCGATACGGTCAGATTTTGGGAAGCATGTCTCTTTGAAACCAGTACAAGGTGATTCACCAGGTGTACAGCTAGCTTTAAAGCATGGCTCTACTCAAAACTGGCAAAACAAATAAAATGAAAATGTGATGAGGCTATTGTGCTAGTGATCCACTTCTACACCCAGGAAAATGCCTCTCTTGTTTTGCCTCTGCAATCTAACAGAGACATTTTTGCACTTTTATAACTGTGGCTACACCTCTCCATAAGTGTACTATGCATATATGCTTATAAATATACAGACAGCCATCTTTAAAAGGCAACCGGAACAACTTGTGACAGTCTGGCCCTGCATTTATAATGGAACTGCATCATATTACATATATTTAATTCAGTGAGGAGGACATATTTTGATGATGCAACTTTGATAAAAAAAATAAAATAAATAATAATAATAATATATATATATATATATAGGAACATGGTATAGGAATAAACTACTCCAAAGTTTATGCAAACACAAGTATGATTGCGTTATATTAATCAAGTATAGTTATGTATTAATAAAACATTAAAGTTACTTATTTTAAATTTTCATCGTCAAAACCTTCGTTACCTGTTCACTAAAGCTATCAAGAGAAGGTGAAGAAAGAAGGGCAATACCAAGTTGTACCACAAGATGGTGCAATGAATCCATCTAACATTTATTCTACCTGGTAACTCATATTTTTAATAGTGGCCACACAAAATAAAAGGAATAAAGGAGCAAACAAGAAGTGAAGTACAAATCCCCAAACACTCCAAGTTAAAATTCAATTGCATAAAACAACTTTAAGGTCTAAGCTGAAAATGGTTACGACCCAACAGCTCCGTTCCAGTAGACTCTGTTTCATGTTTTCCTCCAAGCCCCGACTGTCAACACGCCATCTGACCACTGCACAGCACATCTGCGCCACCCAGGCTTCTGTCAACTGAACATAAGTATGCACCGGCTGTTGTATATACACGCTACGGAGAAAGCGACAAAGCATTGAATTACTCACGAAAGCTGTACTTTCTTTAAGGTTTGCAAATCACGTCTTTTACCGTGTTTCGACGGTGTTTTAGGGCGCAGTCTGTCGGAACGACTAGCGCTTCCAGTTACTAACCTCACGGCTTTTCATTCGTTGTCCTCCCAGCCGCGTGACAGCTCATTGGCTAACAAAGTGCAAACACGGTCTACGTTACACGGAAGTAGAGTGCACAAATAATATACGTCATGTGTCAAAATTTTCTAACAAAATTCTGATACTTTTTGTAATAAAACTATAATTTATCACCCATTTTCCAAACTAATGAGTCACAGCCTTGTCAAAAATGCAAACTTGTTAGCGTACACGAGCTCGTGCGACGTTAGAGATGATATAACCCGTCGTGTCCTTTAGCTGTTGTGCGCTGTTTGGTCTAAGATGCCGCGAGGAAGCTGATATGTGGCAGTTAGCTCGTGCTAGCGTTTAGCTCTAGTAATTTCTCGGGCTGCTTGGCGATTCAGTCAGGTAATGACAGTGGTGAGTGTCGTCTTGTTTCGTGTACCTGTATATCAAAATGATGTCAAATTACCTTTTAATTTTTCATAGGTAGTTAATAGACCTACTGTTTTATGAATCGACGCGTTCAGGCGTGTTTACCGTTTCCAGTCTCAGTTTCACGCTCATATATATAACAAGCGAGCTAATATTTATTACACATCATTGCATGCCCTATAACATTTCTGTTGGCTTATATTTATTGCCCGTTGTCCTCTGGCTTACTATCATACTGCGCTATAATAACGGAAGCAGCGGACATACAGCGCTGCAGAACTTCAATAACATCCTGTAATTATTGTGGTAATGTCTGCTGGCAAAGAAATGTACGATTTAGAAGATGATCGGGTCTTTCAGGCTTTACTGGCTGTCTATTGTAAATTCAGGCGACACCATTTACCTCGGGACTCTTTATTAATTGGACAAATGCACTTTCTATATCTATTACTTCCCTGTGTAAAAGAATAACGTGAACACATAGTTAAATTGTTGTGATTTTTGAATGGATTTAGAATTTAGGTTGTTTTACCTTAAAGAATTCCTGTAATGGGGCTAAACCTGCATTTTCCTTTCTTTTCACTGACAGACAGGTGGCGATTACTGAAAGCCTGAACCAGCCAACCAGAAAGTCCAGCCAGTGTTTACCTGTTTCTCAGGTAGGGTGTGAACAGGGGGCAGGGCCACCCACGAGGTAGGAGGGATGCCTGTGGAGGGCGGAAGCAGCAGCGGCTCTGCTTCAGCTGCCCGTCACCCCAAGCAGAAGCGCAAGGCTCACAGTTTGTCTATCAGGCGCACCAACAGCACAGAGGAGAGGCCGGGAGGCATCCAAAGAGGAGACATGCTGGATGGACAGGTGAGGGGGAAATACACAAAGACATGGATCCATGGGTTTTCTCATTTACACACAAGCAAATCGACAACAGCAGACAAGCAATCTATGTTAACTTGCAGTTTTGAAGACAGCGTAATAACATATGTTATAGTTTCACTTTCAAACACAGAGCAGGCTGTTCTCGCATAATTAGCATTTTTATTGTTAGGCTGTTTTGGTGCGAGGCTGGTTCTTTCATTCGCAAGAGTACAGTATGAGCCGGTTAAGCAGCATTTCTTTTATTTTGTACTTGCAACATCAACAACGCCACGCTTTCACGTGTTTATGAGTTTCTTCCTCTTTGTGAAACAGTAGCTGCAGTTTCTTAGTTTTGGGCAGATATTTCTTAGTCAATAAGTTAATGCTGTTAATGGGTTTAGACTTTGGTTACTCATTTCTTTGTTTTAAAACAAAGTACTCGCCTGTGTTTCTGGTATCAAGTTGGTTATTAACGTTCTCCAAACACGGTTCTCTAAATTAGTTCTACAATTGATTTATTTCTTCCAGAAAAGGGAAGACTGAGAACCTGTTCACGAGCAGCCATTTCCTGGTGCAGACCAGTTGCTTGTTCCCTTCTGAGATAATAAAAACTGTTTCTGTTTGATCAAGAATATCCTGGTTGTTAACTTTTGGGAGTTGGCTTTACAGCGACCTTATTGAAAGTCATCTCCCAGATAAGACCAACAGATGGTTTGTGAGTGTTTCACATTGTACTGACAGGTTTCTCCTATCGGGTGAGATGATAGACAACGTGTAGGGTTAAAATGGGAAAACACGTTGGATGACCTACTTATCAGTCGCTCTCAAAAATGGGATGGTTGAATTTGTCAGTGTGCGAGACCATGGAAATCCTTTGCCTTTTACTTTCTGGGCTTTGTCAGCCACTAAAACTAGAGCTCAGCTTGCACTCGCCTGTTGTCTCATCAAGTTTTAATATGGGTCGCTTGTTCAGGTCTGATTAGTCTTTTCAACAGTCCTTTTTTGTTTATTGACAAGACTGGCTGGCGCTGTGTATGCACCTCCTCTATTCCCCGCAGCACTAGCTACACATACAGACAGTTTTATGACCCATATTTTACACAGAACAGATATTCTTCCTCACTTTTAACGCTGCCGGCTTTGGCCTGAGTAAGCTGCAGGTTTAAGTGCCACTACTAAAGCAGCTTTAAATTCATAAGGCCTGCCTGTTACTTCTTAAATGACCTTTATTTATTTGTTTGGGCTTCTTTTGATAAAGTGTGTGAACGTGGTGATGACAGAATGGTCATGCGGCTAACGTCATTGTGCCAACCGGTTGGTTTTTTTTAACACGTGCCTCAGCTGAAGGGTGACAAGTGAAGTGTTTGGTATCGTTGTCTTTTGGACGGCTGAAGGACTGAGCAGCAGCGCTCGGGGAGCTGTGAGACGCAGCCTTCTGAATCTAGTGTTTTCATGGCAGCTTTTATGTGTCTTCACATGCTAGTCTGGTGGAGATTGGTGGTCAGCTGGTAACTGGGTACATCTAGGGACTGCACCATGGAGGTAAGTTAGTAGAGGCTGGTTGGACACTCCTGTTGTGTAGTTATTTGTTTTTAGCTTGTAGCTCAAACTGTGGCCAAGAGTTCGCACAAGTTCATCTGCTGCCCGATTAAATCGCGTAAACACGTGTGTTCAGTTAAATGTTTTACCTTTAAGAGTCACAAACTTCACTTCCGACTGTAATAGCAGAACATTGTTGTTTTACAGTTCTGCATTTTTGGCATAGCATTATGCTACATTATGTTACGCCACACTAGAGTAGGATGTGGAGCCAATTCCTGCTCTACATTCCTGACCTTGTATGACCTTACTGTGTGTTTGGTTCTGTTTTCTGTCTGTCCAGGACTCCAAGCTGCCTCTCGCTTTGCGGAGCAATCTTCTTGACCTGTTTGGTCAGATTGAACGGGAGTTTGAGAATCTCTACATAGAAAACCTTGAATGTGAGTAACTGACAGTGTACGCATCAGTGCTCATTTACTGAGTGGACGTTTTCAGTGTTTAAATACTGACACGTCATCGCTGTCTTACGTTGCAGTACGTCGGGAAATTGAATCACTGAATGAGCGGCTGACTGGAGATGGACAGGCTGTTGAGGGAGGAGACCCCACCAAGGGAGCCTTGAAAACAAAAGGTCCGTAATTTCCAACACAAATCTATTTAAGTCTGTAATTTACACTGAGTACAGTTAATAGAAGTCTTTGGAAATTGAAATGGAAAATACTGATTGTGTTTAAAGTGGATATCTCATCCCATGGTGGCTGAAGTAATCTCCCTGGGAGCTGATAAACATAAAGATTTAAATTGCCATGTTACTTATGTGTCATCTTTGTGACAGACTGTCGTAAAACAGCTGTACACATATGAGCAGTTGTTTTTATTTTTACCTTTAGGAAGCCAAACTGTGTTTGTTCTTTGAGTTACTGTGGTTTAGTCGCGATGCTATAGATAGATGGTGACTTGTAGGGCGTTTGTAAATTATTAAACTGCTGATTAAAACTCCAAGAAGTTGTTGATCACAGTCCACACAGTGTTGTCGCCACAGGCTAAAGACAGAGGAGTCGCCAGCATCACAAAGGCGGTGAATTTCGCTGGCTGAGTGGCACCGTAACACCCACAAAGGCGTGTGGGACTTTTCAGTAAACTGATTTCTCCTGCATTGACCTGAAAGATATTACAAACAGTGGTATTCCCACTCTGTCTCTAGCCAGCCTTTCGTGTTCTGCATCACATCCATGTCATTAAATTTCTCTAAAAGTATCACAAAAAACATTTTGGACCCAAACTACCAGGAGTCCAGGAACATAAATTGAAGGGAAATGTGCCTCCAAATCAATCAAACATACGATAGCATTCAAAAAGAAGAGAAGTACAAAGATACAAGCAACTAAATGTTTACAAAATTATAGATAATACCAAAATAACTGTAAAATATTCAAGATAAAATAGCAAAGGACTCAAAGTCATGGATATTTTCTACCTTTAAAAAATGCTGTAACGAATAAGAATTAAAGTGAAGGTTAATGAAAGCATATTAGTACAACAAGTTTAATTTGAGAGGTTTTATCGGCTCTCTCAGACAGGCAGACTCTACCTGCACAGCCTAAAAAGACAATTTACCATTTTATTTTTTTAAACTTCTTTTTATGGCAGACGTTTGTACCAGCTGTGTTTGTTTATGTTGTGTCTATATGCAGACCAGGCTGCTATATGACATGGCTACACATTTGCATGAGCCACCTGTTTTTTCTTTGTATGATGGTACACGGTGAGTGAACATTTTCTAGGAGCTAATGTTTACTTGGATTTTACTATTTGGGCATCCAGCAGCCTCCATAAGGTGAAAATACTCTCCAGTAACCCTCCGCCTGGCTGTGTATCCCTGTTTTTAGTAAATGTGTTTTCGATGCCAACAGTCACCTCGATTTTCACTGCAGCATCCATAGTTTTCATTTGACTTCAGAGCTCGAGGCACATGCCCACCTGGAGGGCAAAAACAGTATGGCGGCCCTTTGAAAGTCTATAAGTTTAACTAATGCCGGGCTCACACTGTGCGATTTTGTCAGTCGCGCGATTCAGCTCCTGCTCAAACTGTACGATTGACTCGCAGGGGTTAGAAATTCGTAGGTCACGATGCAGGGTCTCACACTATACGGCCCGATGCTCTGATGCGACCCGGAGTGCTCACACTGTGCGTCCATAAAATGAAGGTTATAACAGAAATTCTGTCGCTCGCTCTCCCTCTCTGTCTTTCACTCACAGAGACACGCACCACCACCATCAACTTTGCTAAATTACTAATGAAAAACATTGATCAGGCAGCTGTGATTGAGCAGCAATGTCCATCCAACTATTTTCACGGTTGTTGTGGTCGTGATAATTTTGTGAGGCCACATCGAAAAGGCTCTGATGAGCTTTCCAAAGTTCTACAAGTGCCTCCATCGCTTGTGTCCAGATCACACGCTGCACCGCCGTGCTGCGCCGTCTTTTTCGCTGACATTTGTGTTTGCGCGTGCGCAGTGTGAGAAACTGCGGTGACACCCTCACGACGGTCGCGAGGATTTCAAACAGGTTCGAAATCCTCGCAACCAAGCGATAGATGATCGGGAGCTGGTCGTGAGGTGTTAATCACTTCTCGTTACCCCACATATACTACACGATGCACGACACACGATGAAGGCCAAAACTGGGCCGATTGCCAAAACGGTCGCACGACTCAAAAATCGTCTCAAAATGGCCCAAAAATCGCACAGTGTGAGCCCGGCATTATCGAAAATACCAGAAGGTAAGCATTAATTTAAAGCTTCACCTTGTAAATTCACCTCTCCTAACCCTGCCTTACAGGCCAAACGTACCAGTCCATGTTTCTCCTCAGCAGCTCCGGCTGTCAGTGTCTCAGTTAAACTGTTGGAACAATTTACCTGACATTAGATGTATGACAAATGTGACAAATTCATGTTATTGGAAGTTTTCTGACCCTACACTGTAGACATGACATGAGATTGGAATACATATGAAAATACATGTAGCTGTAAGCTTCCAACCTGGCAGCAGTGCAAGGTGAAAAAAACCCCAAACACTTTAGTCCTGCAGTACTACTGAGTGTCCACTATCGGCTGTCATGATGGAGTAATGTTTTGCCCACCAGGTTAGCAAGTTGGTCACATGACTGAAATCTGTGAATCACTACAAGATGCCATATAAAAATTGTACAAACAATGATGACACGTTCTGTAAACTGGTCGATGTTCATCACTGCTTGGGGTGAGACACTCACATAGGTCAGACTTATGTAAACCCTCTGTTATGACACCTAATATCCTTAAAGCCAGCCTGGATTTGTAAAATAAGCTCAGTTTAACTGGTGATCACACTTTGTGAAGCTGAGCTCTCGACAGTATTTTCACAGCTCCGTCCTCGCTGGACACGGGGACATTTACACTGCATAAATGTTCAGTGCAGATAGTATTAACAACTCATAACTAGAAACGCTCAACAAGGCTTTGTATTGTCGAGGTGTGTGCTGTTTTAAAATCTTGACACTTTACGAGGCCGTTACTGCAGCAGTGAATAAAAGCAAGCAAGAGTTCTGTCACTGGGTAATGAATTTCATTCATTGTTCTTTGTGTCTCTGTCACACAGCCAGCCACAGCACCAGTCAACTGTCACAGAAGCTGAAGACGACCTACAAAGCCTCTACCAGCAAGGTACCTGGCACAAGCCACGTTAGCCCGTTCAATAGAGCTCGTAAGACGTGTCATGTGTGTAAATATTTGAGCTTTTGGGATTCAGGCCTGTGTGAAGTAACTGACTGTGGAAAGCCCCTGTAATGCTGAGTGAGAGGAAGGAAGAATCTTCCACTGAGGAGATCATAATCTGTTTAAAAAAAAAGTGGGTAAACAAATAATTCACTGATATGATTGAAGATTTTAATCACAGGGGTAAAAGAAATCGTGTGTTTACTACAGCATTTACCACAAAATGTCATCTCCCATGACTTTGTCCTTTGTTATCTCTTGACTCTCTGACACAGTGCTTGTACACTTTCCAGGGCAAATTAGGTGGACCTCGCAACTTCAGTGTGGCAACATGGGAGTTGTGGGGCGGAGATTCATGGGTAACTTCCTGAATGCTCTGTTTGCCACTAAGCATCATGGGGGAGGCGGTGGTGGCTTGAATGTCTCTTTAACTGCAGTCTGAACTTGACTCCTTCTCTGCTCTGCACTCATACTCAAGTCATTTGGGCAAAGCTGCATTTGTTAGATGTACAAAGTGTTACTTTTTATTTTATTTGTTTATCCTTTTTTGTATCGCCTTTCATTACTTTGGCGATTCTTTGAGTCACTTTTCATCAGCTATTTCAAACACCGTGTCAGTTGGCTACATTTACCTTCTTGCTAGATGAGAAGATCAAAATCAGTCCCAATTTTGGGGGGAGCTGACGTTAGTAGCTGGATAGCTTAGCTAAGCACAAAGACTAGGCCTAAAGACTTGTAATGAGGAAGCAACATTGTATTGCCCGAAAGGTAACATAATACATCTATCAACAATGATTTCTGTGGAACTTTTGTGCTAGTAATTTCAAGTTTTTGCTGGTTGTTTAAAAAAAATTAGTCCGGCACACGATCCCTGCCTTCATAAAGTTTTGTTGTTTTTACTGTTAAGTTCTTGCACAGTTCAAACAATTGATATAAAAGATTTTGTGTGCCAGGAAGCAGATTATGCCTTGTTTTGACTGAGCCAGCTAGCTGTTTTTCCTGTTTTCAGATTTTATGTTATCCACAGTTAACTGGCAACTTGACCAGTGATTAGTGTTTTGTGTTTGTTTGTTTTTTTTGTGTTTTGTTTTTTGTTGTTTGGGGGGGGGGGGTGTTGTTTATTTGTTTTTTTGTTTTGATCAGTGTTCCCCTGAATTGACTTATCTTGGACAGGTCTGCTCTCAGCTTCTTTTTGTTGTCTTTCCCACACAGATGTTGTTAGTAATAATTACTATTATCCTGCCTTTGAAGTTAACTGATAGTTTTACAAAAATTATTTCAGAAAATTTGGATTTTGAAAAAAAAAAACATCAGATTTTTTCATTAATCTGACAAATTGCTGCTTTTTGTCTTATAAAGTTAGATGAAGTGTTTCCTCTCTAATTGATAAAAACCTGTATCTGTACTTGCCATCAGGTTACAGATGAAACATCAGCAGGACAGCTGATGCCCTCAAGCTAGCATCCCTGCCACTAGCAGTATAGCTTCTAGCATCTTTACATCTGGTTAAAACGTTGAGGGCTGATCTCTGTCTGATCGAAATCTGTTGTAATGAAAAAGCTACCATATTCTATCTTCACTTTACCTACTTCGCTCTGCTCCTCTCCACATTCATGCACACACAGTGAGAGCAGAGGAGAGGAAACCGGTGTGAGCTAAAAATTACACAAGTGCAGATAAAATTAGTAAAATAGAAAAATACCTAAAATAAATATTTATCTTTTTTTTCATTGCTATATTTACAGTAATAGGAGAATCATTTTACTCTTCTTTTGTGTTCGATGTAAAATGCTGTTCTGCTTTTTTAATGCAGAGAAACACGTTGAATACAGCCACAGTGAAAAGAGCATTGAGGGAATCAAGAAAAGGCTTCTTTAATTAACCCCATGACAGAAGTAGCAGCTATGTACAATACCACTAACCTCTCAGCTGGCTAAGAACATGACCAAAAACTAATTTTGGAAAGATGGAGGGGACTTGAAACTAATGATCCTCACTAACTATAGCTTCAGTGTTGTACGGGGTTGACACTGACTGGGCTATTCACTCATCTTGTTTGCTATTTTGCTCTAACAACAGGAGGTGTATAGTAAGGTTGCATCAGAGTGCGAGGTGAATATAAACACTCTGGACAGGATAAGAGTTTATATTAACACAGTCTGGCACTCGTGAACCAAATACTTTGCTGCTGCTGCATCTAATGTCTAGCAATGTTGTTAGCTTGTTGCTGTGGTCAGCTGTCTGCAGCAGCATGTAAAGTACTGGCTGTGACAGCTCTGTGACAAGTGAAACTGCACTTTAGTTTGTTTATCTGGTAGCCTGCAGTGACGGGTCCATGTGCAATCAGACTGCTAGTTATTTTTAGAGGTTGCACCGGTCGTTTACAAGGACAATCACAATCTGTCCTCTCGATAAATTGATACTCTAGTGACATGCAGTGTGGCGCAATCTGAAATCACAAATATGGCAAACATGGTGTTGCAGTGTGCAAACACACTTGGGGTCTGTATCACAAAGCCAGTTTAAATTATTCTGATAAGCTGACATTTAACTATGAAAACTTGTAACTTTAAATAGACGAACACAGTATAGAGATATTCAAATAACTTCCCGATAATATAACTAATGTGTTTAAACAAACAGAATTACCACAAAGTGAAGTCTTTTTAATGTGTTTGGCATTTTCAACATGAGCGGTTATAAACTGATAAACATTAAAAACAGTTAAAAGTTAAGGAAGGCTCGACCTGCCAATGCAGAGGGTGACCAGCACAGATAGTCTGTGCTGGAAAAATAAAGCAGGTACACGATAATGCTGTAATGTTGCTTTTGTAATTAACTGAATTCATAAACAGCATGCACAATTAATATTCCATTGTAATTGGTTATTGAACTTCAGTTTGTAGTAAAACCTTTTTATCTCTGACATAATTATCACCAAAAGTAAAAACGACTTATTATTCTTATTGCTCATCTGTTTAATGAAAACCTTTGTCGTCATTATGATCATGTGGGAGAAATGTCAGGCTGGCTTTGTTCCCATGTCCTTAAGTTAAATTGCTTTGGAGCCATTTAGCTGTACAGTTAGGATTAATGACACCTCAAAGAGACTTAACCTATTTCCTAAGAAGACGCCTTTCCAGGTGACCTTGTTTTGTGATACACACCCTTGATCTAATCTGGCAAGCAATACATTAGCTTTTACTGTGTTTGACAACGAGTAACAGTTAACTGGCAATACCTGTATGTAGCCAGGTGTTGGTTAGGAGTTATATCAGTATTTATGGAGCCTAAATGGAGCTGTGCAGTAAGACAGGAGAACTACAAGTTAAACTCTACATATTCTTGTATTTTGTAATCAGTGTAATACTTGTGTCTGCGAGCCTACTGTTACTTATTTTTTAGTAATTTAACTGAGTGCTCTTAAACCGTTTTACTTTTCTCTCCCTCGCACTCGCTTCAGATCGTGTCCAGTTTCAAAGCCACCACCGGCTCCCGGGCTTTGTGCCAGCTGCTCAAGGAGTATGTGGGCCATCGCGATGGGATCTGGGACCTCAGTGTCACCCGAACTCAGCCAGTGGTGCTGGGCACTGCCTCTGCAGGTAGAAAAAAAAAGTCCCTTCACAGACTATATAAATCAATCATGATAGCTTTGTTGTACACACAGGCAGCATGTGGCACCCTAGTTTTAAATAAGAATAAATAGCAAAGACTAAAGGTGCTGCAAGCAATATTTGCATCATTATATCTTTGTCAAATTAATTGTGATGCCTCGGTGCAATTAGCAGAAAATGAGAACATACTTAAGATGATTGATTACGTCTGTTGATGCAGCGCAAGTAGTGTTTTAGTATCAATATTTATCCAAACCAGTCCTTCGGAAACAACATGTTGGCCTCGTTTTATCTTTAAGGAAGCTCGTTAAACAATCCAGAAATTTCTTACCACATCCACTCAGACTACACAGCCCATTACATAAATGCAGGATCATACAGCGTGAAACCATTAGCTGGTTACTGTAAAAATGGAAATGGCTGCATGTTGTTTATACCTGCTCTCCCTTAACAGACCACTCAGCGCTGCTGTGGAGTATTGAGACGGGCAAATGTCTGCTGAGGTATGCTGGCCATGCAGGATCAGGTAATCACAGCCAAAAGCTTTATTTGTCTACAGACATTCACAAAGTCCATACAAAAAAATTATTCTAAATTGTTTATATTTTTTCTAATGGAATGTTTTAATAGCCTGTCTGAGTGCTTATAATAACAATATTGAGTGTGACGTACAGCCTGTCGTGCGACATCTCTTGTTAATAAACACTGGCTCATGGCAGAAGCATTTTGAAGCTCATTCTTAGATGTAACACTGTCTGTCAACATTTGCTTACACGGCTTGTTAGATGACGTCTCTTCATTGTTCCCTTTGCACAGTCAACTCCATCAAATTCCACCCCACAGAGCAGATGGCACTTACAGGTAAGCATTTGAATGCATGTTTGACTTGTCAAATCGACTACGTTAAATATAGCATCTGTTTCAACAGGTTTGTTCTCCTTGTCGTCGTTTCAACCGTTTTCTGCTGCATCTGTTGCCTCCAGCAGTCACTCGTGTGTAGATGTGAGCTGTGCTCTTTGTTGATTTGTACTTTCCACAGCCTCTGGGGACCAGACGGCTCACATCTGGCGGTACATGGTGCAGCTTCCAGCCCCACAGCCACCACCAGATGTCAGTGTGAGTAGCTTTGAACTTGTTCTCTTCCCAGTGTTTCTACAATAGGTCACTTTACTCTCAAATGAATCAAACCAAAACGAGACAGGAGCTCGACTGAGCTTTTGTTTTGCGTCGTTCACAGGCTCCGTGCGATGAAGACCAGGATTCTTCGGACAGAGAGGAAGGCGAGGTGGATGGCGAGGGCCCTTGTGAAGTGCCCACGGTCCGGGTTGCTACTGCAACACTCAAGAGCCACCAGGGCGTCGTAATAGCAGCTGATTGGTTAGTGGGAGGCCGACAAGTGGTGACAGCTTCCTGGGATCGTGCTGCCAACCTGTACGAGGTTGAGACTTCTGAACTGGTTCACACGCTCACTGGTATGTAATGGCAGAGGAGTCGTAAACAGAAGTCAGGGTTTTTGTTATTTTTCGCCCTCATTAATGTACTTTGTATGACACTCTAAAGAGGAATTAATACAGTTTAACCAGACTGTTATTAAAGGTCAAATATGAAACTACAGACATTTTATCTTGATGCATGCTCACTCATCCAGATAGGGAAATCCTAAAAAGTTGATTCTGTTCATCTGGACGTAGCGTTTTCAGTGGGAAAACCACTCATCCAAGTGACTTCTTCTGTCTCAGCTGACTGCAGGTTTTCCCAACCTTATAAACAGCACATTTGCACAATGACTGAAACTAGCACCACTGATGAACTATGGGCTGTGAGGTCAGTCATTAATGTGCAAAATCTCATAACGACTGATCAACAAGCACTGATCAATGACCATTCGCAGAGTTGGGGAGTGGCTGCAATCACAGCGTTGTAGGATGGTAAAAGATGTACCCTTAGGCCCCCTCCTCGATTCAGAGATGGTCTTTCCCTTTTCCTTGACTCCTCGCTCGAACCAGCGTTCCTCCCTGTCCAGGATGTGTACATCCTCATCACTGAACGAGTGTCCACTCACCTGTAGGTGTGAATAGACTGCAGAGTCCTGGACTGACGAGGTAGCTCTTCTGTGTTGTTCCATCTGCTTCGCCAGAGGTTGTTTGGTTTCCCTGATGTATAAATTATGGCAATCCTCCTGGCACTTAACAGCGTACACTATGTTACTCTGTTCCGATCCTTGGGGTTGACCTGTTTTTGGTGCAGCGTGTTTTGGGGTTTGAAAGCCACAGAGACACAGTGTTTAGAGAAAATGTGTTCCCTTTCAGTCGATTCACTTGGTACAACACATAAGTATGGGATATCACGCCCTCGTGTATGTGTTGTTAACAGAAGTTATGGTAAATGGCCTGTATTTGTATAGCGCTTTACTCAGTCCCTAAGGACCCCAAAGCGCTTTACACTACATTCAGTCATTCACACACTGGCAATGGCAAGCTACATTGTAGCCACAGCTGCCCTGGGGCGCACTGACAGAGGCGAGGCTGCCGGACACTGGCGCCACCAGTAGGCAAACATGGGGTTAGTATCTTGCCCAAGGTTATTTGGCATGCAGCCAGGAGGCAGCCTGGGATCGAACCACCGACCTTCTGGTTAGTGGCTGACCTGCTCTGCCACCTGAGCTACAGCCACCTACAGTTATAGACATAACTATTCGTTTCAGCTCTTCCAATACTGCTGACACATACGGGCTCACTACAGGTTTTTGCTCAGGCAGCAGTCGTCCTTTTCTCCTGGATCAGCTGGAGTGATTGAGCAGTGACAAAATGTTCTCATGATAGTCTTTCTGGTTTAGCAAAACCGTGCACCTAGCCTTGTCTGCTGGACAGGTGATAATGTTGTCATCACTAAGCGATGTGAGTGCCTTCCTCTCCTCCATGCTGATGTTTGATGTTGGGTACAGACATTATAAAATCCATGTCGTTTGTGGAGCCAGCTTGCTTCTTTCAGTGTTTCTCAAACTCTTTTTTTTAAAAGCTGCCAACTTACAACTTTTAAAAAGTCATTATTAATACTAAACGATCCAGGTTGAATTTGACTAAAAAGGCCAGAGCAATAGCACCAACAAGCTTTCTTCTTTTCCATGAAATCACATTCAGCCTCATATTTTTCACCTTCTTGTCCACGCTCCACCTGCACTGGTTTAATCCAAAGAAAATCTGACGTGTAAAAATCACACGCTGTTGTTTTTTTATGTTGAGATTACTTAAAAAGGTGTGATTTTATGCAACACAATGGGCTGTGTGTGTGTGTGTGTGTGTTCAGGCCATGACCAGGAGCTGACTCACTGCTGTACCCACCCAACCCAGCGACTGGTGGTCACTTCATCCAGAGACACCACCTTCAGACTGTGGGACTTCAGAGACCCATCCATCCACTCTGTCAACGTCTTCCAGGGACACACTGAGTGAGTCTTTCTCTCTCACCCGCGCTCCTCCTTCCTGGTTCCCTGACAGATACTTAAATGTGGGTGCAGTCGTTAATTTGCCCACAGGGTGGTGCTGTAGCATCTCACCTCTCCATAAATCCCTCCAACATTTTCTTTTTCCTTTTACATTAATTTACAGACCCTGTTGCTCTAAGCCAAATCCTCCACTTGCCTCTCATTCATTACAGAGCACTTCTCCTCACTTCAACAGTTTGCTTCTCTTTCTCCTCTCCGCTCTCCGTACCTCTCGTTCTCCCTCTCTCTCCCGTTCATTTATCTGTCCGTTTCTGCGTTAATCCCCCCACTCTGTGTAATTTGGCACTTCGCTCGCTGTTAACACTCAATTGCAGCCGCTCATTTCAAAACGATGACTGTCAGGCTTGTCTGTGGCTTTCAATGGCAGTGCTCTTTAAAAGGCACAAGAAGTGCAAGAGTGTGTGTGTGTGCCTACATGCGTGTGCCGGCTGGCTGGCAGCCTTTGATTGCAAGTGGGGGGATTATGGCAGAGCTCATTATGTACGACCCCAACATGTATAATTCCCGCAGATCCCACTCTAATTCTCTCCCATAGACAATTGCTGTAATGAGATTAAGCACCAGTGTTTCACAGTTAACAACAGCCCTCCTCCCCTCCTTTCCTTCCCTCCATCCTTATTTCCTTCACAAATGGCCACTTTCTTTGTGGCGCTGCATTTAAAGCAACAAGTAGACCTTCAGGAAGACGTAATGATTCCCCAAACCTTCTGCAGGCTCATTACAGGACTGCAAAAAGCCTAGTCTGTAATAGTATTTCTGCCACTTGACACACTCAGTGTAAATAAGAATGCAGCTGAGCTGTTTTTCAAGTTGCTGATTAATAGTTTAGTATTGTAAATATTAGGGGTGCAATGATACTTGTATCGATATTGAACCGTTCGATACAGTGCTTTCGGTTCGGTACGCATATGTATCGAACAATACAAAATTTTTAATTTATTTTATCAACTTTTCTGCTGACCATGCTGTCTGTGTTGAGAGCTCAGTGGATCTGCGTTCGACTACTCCGCCTAGACTGCACTGTCGAGCGCAGATCCACTGAGCGCAGCGCAAGCTAGCAAGACAGAAGCTAAGCTCGTTGCAACATGGCAAATTGAACCTCCCCCACCCTCATTCAGATCTGGCGTTTAGAACTATTTTGGTTTTCATGTGAAGTATGACCCTGAAGGTAAGCGCGTCATGGACAAAAGTAAAACAGTATGTCGGATGTGCCACGCAATGCTCAATGACATTGGTGGGAACTAGTGCATTAGCGCAGTTAGCTCGTTAACGTGTTGGCCGTCCAACCCCAGGCACGGGGCGATCCGCGGCAGCTCGTTAACGGAGATTTGCCGTGTTGTGGCGTTAACGTCATTTCAGATTAACGCTGACAGCACTAGTGGAAACAAAATTAATATGACTGCACATTTACGCTGACATCATCCTAGTGCAAAGACAAGTGGAAGCAGACAAAAACAACAAGCACACATGCTACAAACTTTACCCGAGTCATTTAGACAGCCGTTAGATTCTCCTTATGGGGACCTGATATGTTTAATATGCTGCTGAGAATATAGCCCAGAAGAAGCGTATAGTATAGCTTTTATTTTGGAAAGAGCCATTTCTCTGTAATAAACTCTCTTTTCCAAAGATGAGTGATTTCTCGATCAGATTTATTATTTTATCCCTTTGTTGTTTCAGCAACATTAAATTTAAAAACTGTACGTTTGAGTTAAAATATATATTTATAATTTTAATAAATGACAAATTAAAAAAGCATGAACATTATTTTGTATCGAAAAAATATCAAACCGTGACACCAAAGTATCAAACCAAACCGTGAATTTTGTGTATGTTGCACCCCTAGTAAATATGTATAAATGGAGGACGATGCCCATCTTAGAAGAACACAACTTTAAAGTCTTCAGATGTCATGTTTTCATTCATGTGGTGTGCATCAGTGAGTGGAAAACCCAACAATACTAATTTAGCTGAGATGTAGACTTTGCTAAAAATGACTTCAAAGATGAATTAATTGGTTTAGTTTGTTAATTGCTTGCAAATCCATTCTCGGCCTTTTGCTCAGTAATTATTAATATATTTAGTCCTGTTATTTACTTTATAAAGAACATGGTGACACTGCTGCCAAGTGCCTGTAAACATAATAAGACAGAATATGATTAGATCTCAGTGTTGATATCTTGGTGATTTTGGTCCAACAAATATGCTAAAAACTCCTAAATACTCGCTTTAAGGGTTTGGAGGAGTAGTAAGCAGAAGAGGAGTTGAGACAGGCGTACTCTGTTTATCAACTCATGGCTTTTGCTGTATGTTTGGGCGAGTAGGAGAGCATAATGGACAGGACGCTGGAAAGAAGCTCATTGACTCTGTGTGTGTTTTTACAGTTTCCCCACTTTACTACTTGTGAGGTATCCTTGTTTTAACAGTGCCTTAGAGCACTAACAGGTTGCCATTCCTCCTACTAATTTCCCAGGATCTCCAACATGACATAATGGTGTGGCATAAATGGCATAATCTCCCCGTCCCTCCTGTGGAAACATCAGAGAGAGTAGAGTGTGAATAGTTTAATAGGCAGACGAGGTTGAGAGCTAGAGGGGAGACAGCCTCTCGTTTTCACCGTCTTCACTGGCAATTACAGCTAACGCTCCCTGACAGCGAGCCTTGGCAGCTAAAAGTGCCGCGCGCCCCCTCTGTCCCGCCACCCCCGCCGTAATTGCAGTGTAATGACAACTGCGCGTGAGCTAACAAAACGACCGAGAGCAAACGAGAAATGACAGCGGACTTGCTCTACAGACGGACTGCCATGTCACGTTTGTCTCTGCTGCCGTCGACAGCTTTCGGTGACATCTGATTGCAGTTTTGGAGAAATGCAACTCTGTGTGCTTGTGTGTGTCTGCGTGCAGATGTGACATCCTGTCTCTGGAGGAATACAACAGCACTTACCTGGTTCTCAGCGACTGTCAGATCTGCAGCACGGCAAAATAACAGAGTGCTCTTAAACCTCTTAGTCGTCGCTACCTGAATATTTTCATTAACATTTTAGGCTTATGCTCTCACCCACTCAACAGTGAGCACATGTTAAGGTTCTTTGAGATTTCCATACATTTAAATGCAGTCATTTAGACCAAAGCCTCAGTGCCAGAACAGAAAGCTCCAGTCCACTTAACATGCAGTTTGGTGTCAATGTCAACAATACAAAGGAGTCTTACAAACTGTTATAATAAGTCTAAGCAGATCATTTTACACACTGCTTTCATGTGATATTTGCATTTATAATGCAGAAAAATTTTACGCAGCAACACAAAGGCATTCAGAGTGCTGTTAAAAATGTCTCAACATATTTCGGGGAAGTATTTTCATTTGAAAATTGAGCCGAAGCTTCACGTGAAGACTAGCTGTAACTGTCCAAATGGCTTTCTTTGTAGATGTTGAAGCTACAGGTGTGTCCTGGGCTGTGATGTCCCTTAAACGTATCACATGAGGCTGTCATAAAGTTTCTGTTTTGAAAAAGCACAGCCCCAAGAAAACACTCACCGAGTGGCTGTGCACCAGCAGATTGTAGCTTTCTGCCTTCTCGAGATTCACTCTTTCACACACGAGTGAGTGACAGCGAGATAAAACGATGTATTGTAGGGTCTTTACCTTATAATGTAACACACCGTGAAGTGACTGTTGTTGTGATTTGTTGCTGTAGAAATAAAATTGAACTGAATTGAAATGATCTGTTTTCTTTGTGAGAACAAGTTTGAGTTTCAGATCATCACAGTCGGTCAAAAGTTGGAAGTTTTGCATTGTTCTCATTTTCTTCACATCTTACCTGAGTCATGACACCTATTGTTCAGGAGAATGCTGCAGCCTGTACTCGTACGCTCAGTGCTGGTGTAAATCCTACCGAACCGTGGCAACGTCAGTATTTGTGTGCATGAACGGCCATCTCTCGCTTCTTCTCCAGCACCCAAAGTCTCACAAAGAATCTCGACCTTGGCTGTCAGAGACACTGCAAAGCATTAAGTACTACTGAACACTCCCCTCCTTCCTCACACCCATTCTAAAAACCCTTTAACCTTAATCAACCTTTTAATCAATTATCTCGTCTGATTACACTCCCCTCACACCTCCCACCTAACACACCTCCTATCTTTCCTCTTTGCTATCTCTCCCTGCTCTCCGTTTATTCCCAGGTGGGCTGTACCCTGCAATGTCAGAAGGTGCCTGTAACGATAGAGCAGTTTCTTTGAGCCGCAGCCTCCCTAATAGCACAAAGTTTAGTCCGCTAATTAGCCCTTAATGCCATGTCGATTTAAATTAAGCAGGAAGCCAGTTTTACCTAAAAAGATGGGATGTAGAACCCAAGATAGTGGTGTGTGTGTGTGTGTGTGTTAGAGCTGGGCGATATATCGAGTTTTTAAAAAATATCGATATATTTTTTATACGAGATATAAGATGTGGCAATATCCTTTATATCGATATAGTCTATGTTACTTGTGGAGCCGCAAGTTTGCCTCTCTTTCGTCCACTTTTGTCTTTACGCAACGTTACTCGGCCTCGCCTCTCCTTCACTGAACTAGTGATGGGTCGTTCGCAAACGAAATGGCTCTTAGAGCCGGCTCTTTGAAGTGAACGACGCGAGCCGGCTCCTTATTGGGAGCCGTGAGGTTGTTTTTTTTTCTTTCTCTCACCCTCTCTCTCGCCCTTTTTTCCGCTAAACTCCGCATGCGCGGCCTGTACTTTGCGCTGGGCAGAGGGGGGAGGGGCGTTAGTTACACTCGCAGCAGCACAGGAACAGAGCCAGAGATAAAGAGAGCGAGGGACAACAAAGTCACATTAGAAAGGGATAGTAATCATCCACTATTTTCAGTTGCAGATGATAAAGGATTCAGAAATCATGCAGGCCCATATGACAGAGAATGTGCATCTTCTTTTTGTTTTAACCCTTTAAGACCTACCATAGAACCAAGTCCGCCAGAGCTTATATTATATTTTTACATGCTGTAGTGCCATTTTTGGGAGCATTTCAAGTTGCTATACATCAATACAACCATTACAGCCTAGATTTTAATAATATGTAGGAATTAAGTGCATAGTGATTACATAAATTGCAAAAAAGTGCAATAAACTACAAAAAAATTGAAAATCGTTTTTGTTTTTTTAACATATATTTCTAGTTAGAGAAATTTAAGAGGCTTATCCCTCAAAACTGTAAATACAAAAAAGTTGCACAAAATAGTTTCCCACCACAGGAAATTTATTTTGAGTGCCTTCATAGTTTTATTTTTGAAATACACCAATTTTTATATACTGCAGGAAAAACGAAAATAAATATTATAGTGCAAATTTGCAAAAAAGCAGCATATGCATCAAAATAAACTATTTCCAGCAGTGCAATATGAGTCCTAAGCATCCCAGAAACAACACAGAAAGTCATAAAGTCAAACATAACTTTTAAAAACACCAGTATAGGCTCATTGAGGCCCGGACCTTAAAAAACTACATTTCCGCGAAAATGACGTCACTTCCGGTTTCGGGCAGGTCATGCCGGACATGCGATAGTTCGCGCTGCCGTCTAATCCAATGTAGGAAGTGTTACAAACAGCTGATCGGATCGGCAAAGCTTGTTTCTGGAATATTATGTTTTTGTTGCTGCAAGCACTTTTTATGCAGTTTTTGCAAAGCTATATGTGGAAGGAAACTGTGACTTAGGACAAGCTGATGGCATAAGATGTAAGTACAACTCCTCAGGTTTCATATGCAAAAAAAAATATTGTGCTAGCTCACGTGGTTGCAGAGCTACCGGGATTTAAAAATAGTTACGCAAAACAGAGCGTGCCCGCTCCTACCGGTTTTAAAGGGTTAATATTTTAATTTATATTTAATTGTGTTGTGGTTTGCAGTGTTTTGTGTTGTTTCACGTTAAATTTGGTTAAAAGGTAAAAGCTGAAAATTTAAATAGTTAAAAGTTTAAAATGTAAATAGTTGTTCTTTGTATTATATGATTTATTTATTACATTTTATGTGGAGTGAATAAATAAAGTATATTTATGGTGGCCCTTAGAGACAAAGCATGTACAAACTCCAAAACATGTAAAAACTCCAAAACACGTAAAAACTCAGACGCACTTACAAGCTCCAAAACACGTAAAAACTAAGAAGCACGTACAAACTCCAAAACACGTAAAAACTCAGAATCACGTACAAAAAAGACAACAGAAGTACTCCAGGATGCTAGGGTGCAGTGTTGAGCTTTTGTTACCTAGTGGCTACACAAGCCAGCAAGTATCAACAACCGGATTTGGTGTGTGGTAGTAACAGGTAAATGAATTTTTTTTTTTAAAATTATTTGAATAAATATGAGTGCTTGTCTATAAATACACAAACAATACGCACATGCTTTCAATTGTGTAATTTGTGATCTGGGTAGCTCTGTTTTGGAAGTTCAGTTAACGCTAGAAATGTGTTTTGGAGTTTGTACGTGCTTTTTGGAGTTTGTATATGCTTTAGAGTTTGTACGTGCTTTGTCTCTAGGGGCCATATATAAACATATATAAATATAACCACTTTTTTTACATTAATAATTCCTTTTCTGCATAATTTTATATTTTTGTTAATGATTAAATAATTAAAGCAACAAAACAACCTGAAGAGCCGATTCGGAGCCGAAAGAGCCGGCTCTTTTTAGTGAGCCGAGCCGAAAGAGCCAGATCTCTAAAAAGAGCCGGAAATCCCATCACTACACTGAACACAACTCCCCCTCCTCCCCCATCGCTTCACCTGCAGGAAGCGACAAGATGGACACGGCAAATCTCCGTTAACGAGTTACTGCGCATCGCCCCGTGCGTGGGGCTGGACGCCGTCAACGTGTTAGCTAGCTAACCACGCTAACGAGCTAACCACGCTAACGCCATGCAGCCCAGAGGCGCTGCACAGCCTAAAATCCTTTCATTTTCTCAAAAGTTGACAGCGCGCCTTGTGTATGAATTCTGGTTGTGCTTGATGGCCGCGAACAGATTTTATGTGGTACACAACGCTCAGCAATCTGTCAAAAAATGTTTTAGTACGACTTTGCTAAGCTACGGTGCTGCACCGGTTGATGGAGTGTCAGAGCATTACGGCTACCGAGGAGCCTCGCGGAGTGATACGTACTGTGCTTCAACGTAATATTACCCTACTGTGTATAAGGACCATAAATGGCACCTGTTAAGAGACGTGGTTACGAAGAGGATTTCAAACTCAATGCTGTCAGTCACACAGTAGAAGTTGGGAACAGAGCAGCTGTGAAATCTGTCTTTGTTATTATGCTCAGCGTCTTTTAGTTTACATTTTGACTGCACAATTGTGAGCTTTTTGTTATGCACAAAAACACCATCGTTTTCTTTTATTTATGGAGCGTGATTATTTAATAATAATAATCATAATTTATTTTTGAGTAAATTTCATGTACATCTATGCTCTATGTTAATAAAAGTGCCTGTGTGACATCTGGGACGCAGCTTTGACTAAGAACTCTCTTTTTGTTCTTACTTTATGGCTTTAAAAAAAAAATCGAGATATATATCTTATATCGCCGTCCAGGTAAAAAATATCGAGATATGAATTTTGGGTCATATCGCCCAGCCCTAGTGTGTGTGTGTGTGTGTAAAGGCAACACTAACCTTAATAAAGAACGAGGAAGCCTATTCAGGCTTTTGGTTTTACTTGCCTCCATGAATGAGTAGAAACAAAATAGAACGCACCTGATGTATCGTCATATTAAATAGTTTCAGTTCAGTTTTATTTGTCATATGCAAGTTAGCACAGGGTCAACATTGCAATGAAATGTGTTTGACGAGCAGCAGTCACTCAGCAGCATGGTACAGTAGGAGAAATATAATAAAATAAAAATAGTAGAAAAATATTGGAGCAAATATTGGAGAGACATGGTAAAAGAGAAAAGATGACTAAATATATATGTATCTATAAATATAAATATATGTACACTAGTGATTAAATAAGAAAATCTTGAAAAGAAATATGACGGGAGGGTAGATGGGATATTGCACAGGAATGAGCAGCAGAAAATTACAGTATTGCACTTTTAAATATAAATATCAATAACAATAAAGTGAAGTGACCAGTGCAGATTAAACGGAGTACTTGTGAAGCTGCAGGGTAGCTTCTGAGTGCTGTGTTGTGTGTGTTTAAGTGTTGTGGTTGAGGTGTCGTATGGCTTGGTGGTAAAAACAATTTTTAAGTCTTGTAGTCCGAGCAGACAGACTCCTGTAACTTCTGCCAGATGGTAACAAGGAGAACAGCTGATGTGCTGGGTGGCTGTGGTCCTTGATGATGCTGTGTGCTTTACGGAGGCATCGCTGGAGATAATAATCGATTCAAAATGCTAAAGATCTGTTACATGTATGGATAGGCCTGACCTTAGTCCTAACGTGGGGAAAGAGGAATCAATACTGGCTGAATATAGGGGGGCGGAGGAAGGGATGGGTGTATGCACTGCTGCCTCCAGTGTGCCCAACATTCCTGTCAACAGGATCAACTAAATAAATTACTGCCTGAATTTGAGCACACATTTGTTTTTGTTAACAATATGACAAAAGAACATTTAAGTTTCCGAACACATGGAGTTTTCCACTATAAAGTTAACACTGGTATCAAATGTTAGCGAGTTATCGCGATCTATATATATACTGTATTGGTGTGGCTCCATTGTATTGGATAAAAAAACATAACAATGAAACACTTGTGTATAGTTTAGGGGTGCCCAAGCATACATCGAAAGGGCTGCAAGTAATGGGTACTTGAGGTTACCTCAAAAGGCTCTGAGAGGACGCGGTAAACAGACTGGTTCTTATATAGTGCTCGTGTACTCTACTTGAGTACTCAAAGAGCTTTATACATTCATACAAGCACTTTGCTCTGCATTTCTAAGTGCTTCTGTCTAATGTTCACGCTCTGATGAATGCATCAGGAGCAACCATGTATTACACTTGTATGTATTATGTTATATGTATAATGTTCCCAAACTTCGGAGCATGTGTTTCATCATATTTAATTGTAAACTGAAAGAAAATGTGACTAAATGCCAATGCATCGAGAGGAAATCATCGTTCACAGCATCCTGATGGCTCAAACACGTTTGGTGGTGTGAATGTTTTCAAGTCATTTTTTTTAGCTCTTCACTTTGCCCCGACTGCCGCATCTCTGTGACATCCTCTGTGCACGAGTGAGATCCTGCCAACTTCAAGTGGCAAAATGACACTTTGTAAGGTTTTAACAATGCAGAGTCGCATCATAAATGAAGAAGCACACAGTGTCAGCTTTACAGTGTTGTACCTGACACACCCTCTGTGGCTCAAAGTGTCTTTGCACATCACCGTGATGCACCTGTGCGGATCGTGTCATCTTTTATGCGTTAACAATAATAGCGCTGCCCTGTGGGAGGGGGTGACTAATAACTTGTCACTCAGAAAACTTTCTTCTTTCCGTGACTGGTAGAGATTTGTAACTATGATCTCTGAAATAGAAAACCATACAGTAGCTCATTAACACCTCTGTTTGCTGCTTGCACGTTTTCGTGCGTAACAAGTGTGTAACGCTGTTGTGTGTGTTTGTCTTGCAGCACGGTGACGTCTGCGGTGTTCACAGTGGGTGACAATGTGGTTTCAGGAAGTGATGACCGTACTGTCAAGGTGTGGGATCTGAAGAACATGAGGTCGCCTATAGCAACCATCCGCACTGACTCAGCTGTGAACAGGTAGGTGATAGGAGGAGAGAAACTGTAGCACTCGGCGCTGCACGTTACAAACTGTGGTGTTAAATTGATATGTTAGCTGGTTGAGCACTCTGTCAGTGGTTGTCAACACTATAAATTAATTTAAAGTCATAGATTGCTTTGAGGTTTATTTATTCAATATAAAGTATAAATTGAATTAAAACTTTACAAGTATTTAAATTGGGCTGATGTAGTTAAAGTCAGCATTTTGGGCATCAAATTTCTTTGTGTATTATACTTTTCTTTATACTTTATGCTTAACGAATGTATTAGAAAACCACCCGATGTACGGTTCATGCAACCGCTGCTCTAAATTAGAAGAACAACTACCAATACTTGTAATTACCAGTATGCGCAAGCTCTTTAGTCAAAATGATATATATATTTTTTTTGATCAAGGTCTTTTTATTGAACAAAGAATTCACCTTATATCCGGAAATTGTCCTGAATTCCTTAAGTACATCTAAAAATGATATTTTTAATGCTAAAATGTAATTACTGTTGTTATCCATGAAATTTTCAATTCACTGGGTTTCTTTTTTTTAAAGCTGAAAAAAATAATATAGCACACTGTTATTTTTGATTAAATGTCAAATTACAGTTATTCACTTGCATTCCTGAATAGAAAAATTTGTTTTAGTTATTGAATGTTCTTGAATGAGGTCACAGGTGCAAGTGGTGGAAATCAGTTTGATTCAAACGGTGGCTGGGCTCTCCCTTACAGATCATTTGAGAAGGATTTATAGTAGAGGTGCTGCTCCTCCACATCAAATAGCGCCAGTTGAGGTGGTTTAAGCAGGATGGTTCCTAAATGCATCCTTGGCACGTTGTTTCGGGCATGTCCTGCTGGTAGGAGACCTCTCGTCTGAGCTGGAAGAGAGGGTGAGGGAATTCTGAACTTCTCTGCTTAGACCGCTGCCCCCGTGACCTGAACCTGGATAAGCAGCAGAATGGATAGATGGATGAATGTTACACTTAATTAATTTTGGACTTCTCAGAGGAGTCCAGTGTTAGGTTTATATTGTTGGATTGTCATTTATGCTTAGAAATATATACTCATATATGCTTAGAGTTATATAATTGATTGCATATTGATTGGATGTCTGATCCTTAGCAGTCTGCAAAGACTTTGTGTGCCTTCCAGAGGGTTCTTGCATACACACACATCCTAAGGTCATGAGAGAGGTCGTACCTTCTCTTACTGATTTATGGTGTAGAAGGACACCTACTCTGTATCTGTTTTAGTATAAGAGCCCTTTATTTAGGTGGACCGCTGGACTCCTGGTACCAGCAGGTCTGGGGAGTCTTCACAGGGTCACATCTTGACCACACACACACGCATGCCTATACGTTAGAGATGGGCGATATAAGATTTTTTCATATCACGATGTGTTTTTTTCATTTCAGGCAATAACGATATATATCACGATATAAGCCAAATAACTATATATGTAAGATTTAAATGTGCCGTTGCTCACAAGTAAAATGTGAAATAATCAGCAGCTTGTTTTGATTTAAATATTTATTTCCCATAATAAGTTCAACAGGGTAGATGTACTTAAGGAACATGAGACTTTTTCAGATAAATAAAGGCAAATATTGCAAACTACACAAAAGGCAGCCGCTAAAGCGTTTAAGTGTCAAAATAGAACAAACGAAACAGACTAAATTGTCAATTCCACTTAAAAACAAAATATTAATTCTAAAAATAAATCTTAGTTTGTTTTACAGAAGAACAGACAAAATTGACTAACTTTTGTCAATATCAAATAAACTGAGAACTAAAAGGAAATTCTCAATCTCTCCTTGTTGTATAGCTTAGCTTTTCAAACAGTTTTAACAGTTACTTTAGTCTGACAAAAGCCGAATGACGAATTAGCGCTTCCAGTCAGAGATTGAGCATGCACCGCTTTATTGTATTTCCAGACTTGCTTTCGGCACAATTTACAGTGCGCGCTACTCTGTTTTTTGTCAGACTTGAAATAGCCGAAATACCTTCACACTACGGAACTTCTGTGGCTCTTCCGTTCGACAATCTCTCCGGCATTGGAACCATCGTCTGTTTTCTCTTCGGTGACCTTCGGTCACGCTCTCGGTTGATTTTTCTCTAGTCGGCACACTCATTTCCTCCATTACCCGGGCGGCACGGCGGCTGGCTGCTTCCCAAACAAATACACATGTGCGGCTTGGCACTTGTGCTGTACGTAACAAGTCACCTGACGTGACACTGCGGCTGTGATTGGTTCGGCTCTGCGCTACTTAATTTGGATTGGCTGTTCTTTTTTTTTTTTTTTTTTTTAAGAGGACAGGAGAGATGAGGCCTATCGCAATAGTTTAATTTTTCTATTGAGAAAATGTTATTTTGCAATACATATCGTTATCGTTCTATCGCCCAGCTCTACTATACGTACACGCAGACAAGGTACTCTTTGTTCACATGCATGCCTGTGTAAGATGTGTTAATGACCCTTTTTTTTTTCTTGCCTGTCCCGTTTGGCTCTTTTGCCATCAGAATTATTGTCTAAAGGCGAAGACAGATGCCCAACGGATTTTCTTTACCAAATTGACCATCCCAGCTTTGCCGTAATGGTCCATTTGATTCACCTTTTATTCTTTATTTTATTTTCACTTGCTGAATACGGGACAGACTTGACTGGGGGAAAGAAAAGGGAGAAAGAAAGAGGGAAAGAAAAACAGTTGAGAAGAGGGACAGGGGAGAACGGCAAAAAACAAAAACCAACAGAATAAGCAGAAAATTTTTTTAAAAAAAATACATATATCGATCACCTGGATCACCTGTTGAGAAAGAAAAAAGAAAACAAGCAGAAGAAAACGAGAGTAATACAATAAACAACATCACAATGATATATGGGAATATGACAGTAAATACTAAATATTAAACATTATTGTGCAGCACGTAAGATCGACAGCACAGTGTGCATTGAGGTAGGAGCCAAAAAGGGTGTAGTTTGTGTGTGTGATCACCCGTGTGTACACCTGTGAGCATGGACGCGCTTGTTTTCTTAAAAGGTTCCCTCATGTAATGATCTGCTAGAGGGTGTGGGGGGCCACTGCCCCGTCCTCCAGGGCATGAAGCAGGTATGGAGGAGATCAAAACCCCAGACATCCAGAGGCCCTCAGAACACAAGAGACCAAGGAAGACCAACAGAGGGGCAGCTGTGCCACCGTCCCAGAAAGAGCTGAGGAGAGTCCCAGATGAGGGGTCACTCAGCAGCCACGGAGCAGAAGCCAGGGGGGGTTGCAGTGACGTGCCCGTGAGCTCCGCCGGCAGCCAGCTGTGCCTGAGTGACCGAGCCCCAGGCTCCAGGCCCCAGGCCCCGATAAGCAGCCGCCAAGGAGTGAGCCGGTGTGTACCCGGACGCCCACCCCCGGACACAAAGAACCACCAACGCACCGATGTCTGAGGGAGTCCGCCCCCGGCAGGGGAAGTGGTGGGGGGAGATAGGCCTCCAAACCTTGGAGGGCCTGAGCTGTCCTCAGAGAGGTGGCGTCTGATACCCAACCTGACATATGGACACAGACATACAGGCACACACAGATACAAACATCCATTCCCACCCTCATGCTCTCATATGCACTTACTCCACACTCAACCAACGTGGAGACAGACATAAAGAGACGCTGTACACACAATCACACTCCCCAAGCGTACTCTACGAACCGGGTCTAGGTACCCTTGCCCCTGGAGGGGGGAACTGCACCCAGACCCAGGTTGTGTTACCCTTTTCCCTGCGGTGGGGAGAAGCAGACCGCCCCGACTCCGCAGCAGCAGGGAGGCCCCACATTCCGGACCTGCACCCAGTCGGACGGGGCTTGTCACGGTTCTCTCCCTCGTGCAGGAGGTTACCCAAAGACTTCAGCCTGGTGTCTAATGCTTTTGCTGTTGTAGTAGAATTGTCTTGGCGTTCCAGCAATGGGTTTATGCTAGATGAACCTTTGCATGCCGGCTTAAATTTGGGTTTAAATTCACTTTGTCATTTGTATAATAAATAAGAGTAGAATTATTATTATTTTTAAATACTTGTGTTTTCTATTAGTGACTGGAAATCTAAAACAGTGTTTCCCAACCTTTTGGAGCCACGGCACATATTTCACATTAGAAAAATCACACAGCACACGACCAAACAAAAATGCCACAAAAAGCATATTGATCATTTTTCCCCACGCACCACATATAGTGGAATTGACTCAGTTTGTCCCCAGTGTACCTTTTTGTGCTTTCTTCTGACCACACTCATGCTTTTCTCCAGGACCCAGGTCAGACTGACTACTTTTTCTTTTCAAATAACTAATCAATTGCAGTGGTTCTAACCTTGTTGGAGGTACCGAACCCCACCAGTTTCATATGCGCATTCACTGAACTCCTCTTTAGTGAAGAATAAAATAGGATTTTTTTCAAATTTAAGACATACTGGTGCACAAAATGAGGCGTGCATATCACGGCGGAGGCTCTGACGAACCCCTGAGACCGACTCACCGAACCCTTGGGGTTCGATCAAACCCAGGTTAAGAACCACTGATCTATTGCTATTACGCGCTGTGTCATCTCACAGCATGACTAGTTTGTAATTTTTTTTCTTCATCTTCTTCTGTTTTACGGGCAGTTGGCATCCCATTTAATTAGAGCAGGTAGTTGCAGTGGAAGAGAATGTAATTGTTAGAGTGCTAATCAGGTGGAACCAGATAATCTTCTGTGCTTTCTGTGCTGCAGGACAGTGGTGGGGAAACACTGGTCTAATAAACTTGTTAAGCATTGTATGTACTGTTAAGGCAGTTAGATGTTCGTATTAACATGGTTATTGTTCCTTATCTTCATCTTCCTTTAAAGTGCACCACACCACCATTTACCAGACAAGATTGTAAGTGGTTTATGTCATCATTGTGCTGCAAACAAGTGAAAATGTGCTTCAGACGTGGTTAGATTTAAATTCTATTCTTTCAGTAAATCACTGACATAGTCGGTCCAGTCAATCAGGAGAACTCGGGTCAGCAGATAAACTCTGGCTCCAGTTTAAAGTGCGACTACATCTGATCTTTCAGGATCAGCGTCTCTGCCAACCAGAAGATCATCGCTCTGCCACACGACAATCGACAAGTACGCCTGTTTGACATGAGCGGGGTGAGGCTGGCCAGACTTCCACGCAGCAACAGAATGGTAAGAGCAGAATAACCTGGATGGGAAGGCGGTTGTTAGCTCAGCTTTAATTACCATAAACTAAAACCTGTGTGTGTTTGTGTGCATGCAGGGTCACAGGCGAATGGTGTGCTGCACGGCGTGGAATGAAGAAAACCAGTCGTGCAACCTGTTCACGTGCGGCTTCGACCGGCAGGCTATCGGCTGGAACATCAACATCCCCGCCCTGCTGCAGGAGAAGTGATCAGAGTCCCTCCGTGTATAGACGGCGCAGCACACGTCTGCACTGTAACCCGTGGCCTCGCACACGCGTGTCTCCTCTGTCGAGCAGTTTGGTTGTCATGCGCTTCGCAGCTTTCCAGCAGTGAGCTACAAGTTCAGACAATAATTGCTCCTCAATTACTCTCACATAAAAGCCTTTTCAGGTCATCTGAACACGCGTGTACGAGGCCACACAGCCGACCTTCTGCGTCTGACCCTTCACTTATTTAGCATGGATCGTGAATTGTGACAAGGCTCGTCCGATCTGTCCGCCCCCAGCCTCCTCTATATATTTCTGACCCGTGTGCCGCGGGGCTGCCGATCACGGCACTGTTGTTTAGTTACTGCTGAATCGTCGCTCTTGCATGTAGATAAACTCAGTTTGCAAATGTTACTTGTAAAGTCACAAGACAATAGAACCGTTTGTAGAATACGACGTGTAAATAATATATTGTGGCCTGTTTAAAGTGACCTGTGTCGCAGGTTGTTGTTAGCTAATGTGTCTTACAGTTTGGCAGAGACAGTTCTGTGATTCTTTTATTTTATTTTATCCTTTTGGTCAAATATTTGGAAGATTTCTTATCGCAGAAACATATCACAAATCTCCGTCATATCACCTGTGCAGCGAGCGGGCTGCCGGGCCAGTCGGTGAGCGCTTCAAACGGCGTCTGAGGCGTTGTGGGAAGCTTTTGACAGATTGAGATTCGCTCCCTTGCCTGTTACCTTTGATGCTTTCAGTTTCACAGCCAGCCTCCATATTTCCAGTATAGTTGAAACTGTAACTCTGCCTTGTTCTGTGTTTACAGTGGATTTTTATTTTTTTTTAAACATGTTGCTTTTTTCTGCCTTTTCTGTGAGGATGTAAAGTGTCAAGAGCATAGCAATAATGACTCTCTGTGAACGGGAATGTGTTGTGCATTATCATATTCCAGTATTCCCTACGTGCTGCTGGTGTCCATAAGCTCAGTATAGACTCGTCCTCTTTAGCTTGCTGCCAGCCCTGCGTTGCTGTACTGTGTGATCCTTAAGTGAACTTGTCAGGTCATTTCTGTGCTTCAGTAGCGCTCCTGTCAACATGCTCTCGCAGTTTGTGTTGAGCCCTCAGTCTTCTATAACTTCCTGCATCTTTGTCGCTGACGGCGCTTTTACTCTCTGCACGGAGCGCTCTTTATCCAAAAACAGAAGCAATAACCCAGCTTGACTTGATGTTTCTGATGCTCGGAGTGAAGTCCGGGTCTTTCTTTTTTGTTTTCTTCCATTTTTGAAATCAGTGACTATAACTTGAAATACACACTGAATCTCAGTTTGACTTCTGACTTGCCCTGAAATAGGCTTAACTGGATTCCAGGAAGCTTCAATTGTTACACTTGTGCAATATTTTAAACATGAAGTCATGCTGTAGTTTCTCACACGTTTAATCGACTTCAGTGCTGTAAAACCCACACAAAAGACTCTGCGTACCTGTGTGACTGCTGTAGCTGTAGCTCGGTGTATAAAGGTGACTTACTGAAAAATCTGGCTTCAGACTTCACTGCTGTTTCTACCCACAACACAAACGGGATGCATTCTGAAGTAGCATGAACCTGAAAGTGTAATAATCTTATTGAAATGCCTTACATTGCATTGAGGAGAAAAAACCCGGTGCATGGGCCTTATCCATCCAAGCATCAGTGCACTTTTCCAAATGCTTGTTAAAGAACTAATTGTGTTCCCGAGCGCAGCAAAGATAGGATTTTTATTCCTGTTTCATTCAGGGAACTCAATTTGGCGCCCACCGGTATCAATGTCATTTTAATCTGCAGGTAGAACGGCACGGCCCAATTCGTGCCCCGCTTATGAATTTCAACCTGGAGGAAATATGATTTTGGATTGATGCATTAAATTATTGCGTGCCAGGCTGTAGGGGTAAAAAAAAAAAAGAGCGGATGGGCTTTGCTCCACTGTAGCGAATCATATTCACCTCAAACTTCATTATGTGATCTACTTTGCATACTTTATTGTGACGGGTACGTGCTCTCTTGACACTTTCCAATAAAACGTGTGATTTCCTTTTTCCAGTCTCACATCTCTTTTTCATCCTATTCAAACACAAGTCCCTTGTTCCCTTTTGTTCACTTCAGATGTGTTTTTGAAAGGCACACTTTATTTATCAGGTAGCTTCGAAAAACAATGTGAAAATGGTGTTGATGAGAACAGATTTAAGAGGTGTGTGGATTTAATGAGACTTTTAATTTGCTTGTTAACTCGTTCTTAAAGGAAGCCACAGCGATGCACAGAGCAGGCAGGCAGCTACTTTATTTCTTAGTGTTCAACAACTTCTTCTATTTCTCTTTTTCGCTAATGTCCAAGAACATAAAAAGGATCCGTCTGCTTCTTTTGCTTCCCCAGCTCAACAAGGGGCTTGGCTCAGGATGCCCAGACACCACCTCCTTAACTATATAAAGAAAGAACCAATCAGGAGGCTATTGGAAATCAGAAAATGTTATCAGTGATAACACCAAAGCAAAAAAGCTTGGGATTTGATTAAAAATTCAACAAGTTATAATGATTTAAGTATATCTCTAACCAGTAACAATGTGGCAGCCTCTCTGAAGCACACAGCTCATAAATAAATATGTTTTAATCTACTGAGTTAAGACAATGTTCACCTTAACAAAGTAAATAATATTGGAAACCTGGAAAAGAGCATTTTTATGCTTGTGGGTCTCTCATCTTGAAATCAGTGATTTTCTGATTTGATCCCTGAAATAAAGTCTGTGGATAACACAAACTAAAAATTTTCATATGAAGCTTTCATGTTTTTGCAGAAATGAAAGGTTGGGAATACTGAGGTCGCGGGGCTGGTTTAGTAAGTCTGGGCAATAACACTTGAAAAAAATAAAATGAAAGTGGCATCATTTTGTGAAGATTGTTTTTCTGAACTAAACAGGCAAGTGCGAAAAACTGGTTTCCCACATACTCAGAGACATTCATATCTGCAGTAGACTAAACTACCATGAGACACAGTTAGCTTAAAACTGCCACACCTCTGATCATACACTTATTATGGTCTAGTGTTCAACTTGAAGAAATTAAGTTTGCGCGGTGTCCACTGCTCACAAGTTCAGTTTCCTCTGTAATATTTGTTTCTTCATAAACGTTTCAGTGGATGATGTTACCATTAGCTTTCGCCCTCCGATGGTGGCGCAATGTCCCTCCAAACTAGTTCATCATGTTTTTCCCAGATTTAACAAGTTCACATGTTCCTGCTAATCTTGAGCCACTTGTCCCTACTTAGTTTTGACATATTGTAACCATCTGTCAGAAACTGAGAACAACTTCTTTGTCCCAGTGTATTTTTAATATTTACCTTCTACCTGAATAGGATTTATTACATGTATTATTTCTATTTTAAACAGAATCTTTTCCTTTTTTTTTAAATCTGAAACTGTTGTAGACGATACCCCACTGGTGTAACCCTACATGATGACACAATATCATGTGTTCTGGTTCCTAGTTTTCACTGAGAAGCAGCATGAAACTGGGAGTCAGAATACGCTGTGGAGCTTCACCTCTCCGTCCTCGTCCATTAGATTAGAGCTGGCTGGCTGTGACCAGCCGCTGGAGCAAATTGTCAATTACGATGTATATTGTTGAGCACACAGCCGACTCAGTGGCCTTAGGGGAAGGGGTGGAAGCTACTGAGGAGACATGCCTTAAACTCCCTGCGCCTCCCCCCCCTCTTCGTCCTCACTAGATTCTTCCTCCAGGCTAATTTTTGGTGGCTGGTCTGTGTGACACCTGCCACTGAGCTTAACAGAGATTAACCATTTCCCCATGGATTTCCCCTGGGAGATGCAGGAGAAGGGAGGCCTCTTTAATAATAGTCTGGATGCTCTGAGCCTCAGAATATGATGGCACAAAAAGGTGGCCATGAGAAAATGTGAACAGGCCAATATCAGTGCTCAGTGTAGACCAAATATTCTCCTTCTACCGGGTCAAACGTTCTCTTTCACCCTGCAATCAAACTGACAGTAAATGTGACGAGAAAAAAACTTCAAAGACCAAAATAAAATTACAAGATTTTGAGGTTTTATTCACATATACAGTACAAACATTCACTTTGTATTTGTTACTGAAGTGCAATTTACAGACCTTAGCAGCAATTCTTCATAGACTTTAATTTACATCTTAATTAGACATTTTAGAATCTCTTTCACATCTTTGTCAACTTTGTCTTTTATACTTTTTCTATTTTTTTTTTTTTTACATATGTACACTGTTTGTAGAATATTGCCATTCAGACACAGCCTATATTTATTATATCTCTGAAAATAAATGTGTGAAAATCTGTGTGATGGCTAATGAAGCCACTATCGAACATGGTGCAGAAACGATGACAAACGTCGACAAAGCAAGTCTGAATATGTGGCTTCTCAGACAATTCAAATGTGCAGCGCGATGCGATGAAGGACCAACTTTGTGTTCTGACACACAGACGGCGTTTACACAAAATCCGAGATTTGAGTCTGCTGCATTTTTTAGCACAGGTAAGGTCTAACAACTGGAGTGCTCTCACTGAAACTGCCATTAGCCTAGCTTGGATTACCAATGTTGCATTACTTACATTAAATGTGAGCACATCGAAGAGGACCTCTTATGCTTTTCTGTAATGGATGTGGATACTTTTCTAGTGGTTGATGGTTGTATTAAACGTGGCCAAAGTTTTAAATACCAGGGTAAGTAATCCCCGTGAGCCAAAAACCCAGGCTTCACACAGAGGCTCAATATCCTGAACATCGTTTTGTATAAAACTGTTTCAAACCTTCCAAATTGAACTTAAGACGAGACATCAAATGGAGTCAAACTAGGGCCGAGCTGTACTTTAGTGTGATACTGATTTGTACCACAAGAAGGCGTCATGAGTAAATGTAGCCTTCATTTTACACGTTCTTCTTACCCCGCAGCTGTAAAAGGCTGATGACTGAGTATTGTTGTCACGCCATTGGCCGACATGGACCCCCAACTTTGTGAAGACGATCAGTGGAGAAAAGATGTCACCTACGATTTTCACTTGCTACCCGACCATATCTGCTGAAATTCTTGGACAAGTTTGAATCTCAGTCCGGTCTTTAAGTCTGACGTCATTAGCCGTGTCTGGGCCCAAACTCTGCTACAGGTCCCGAAGTCAAACGATCACTGCAGCATCACTCAGAGTTGAAAAACTGCCTAAATTCTTTCATCTCTAATAAAATGATCAGCGTTCCTGCTCTACCAGGCGTAACAATTAAGTTTAACATCCAGGCATACATGAAAACAGAATTTATGTTTAATGGATATAAGTTTAATGGAGTTCAAAGTTAGCATGGAGCTAGCTCGCTAGTTTCCATCTAAATATAATATAACATGTTCTGACTGAACATTCTGAACATTTTTGAAACAAATTAAGACGTACAGCTCTGCTATCACTTTCCACATAAATGAAGACAGGAAAGTAAACAGCAGTGATGTTTGTAGGGTTGGACTAACTGGTATATAATGATATGCTATGTGATCGCTAGCAACACAGCTATGTTAGCAGAATATAAACAGGGAAGCTGGAGGATGAACGCTAACGAACGGAGGACTTTTTTCCACTCGATAAAAGTTAACATGAGTGTTCACAGTGGTTAGGGACAAATGCAATCACATGACAGGATGCTGCAAACAGACCAAACGTCAGTCAGGAGAACCACAGAGATAATCCATCAATAGGAGGCTAGTCATTCATAAACTGCTGCTGCATGGGCTGGGCTGTAGTTGCATCATAAGGTTTTGAAAACTGAGCTTTAAAATGATTAGCAGTAATAAAAACCGAGAGAGGCACAACAGCCTTATTAAATGCAGAGTAGTTTGGGCCCGGAAGCAGGTTTCATCACGCCATCACTTAAAGACTGGATGACCTCGACCTCAACGTCGCGGTCAGAGGTCAAGTTTTCTGAAAATCTTGTTAACGTGATAACTTGAGAAGGAAGTTAACTATGATTGGAGCATTTTGAGGATATGGGTGTAGCCAGAAGGACAAGCTAAACATCAGCATGCATCTGAAACACCTCAGCACAGCCTGGGGTAAATCGCTGCACCCTGGGGGTGAAAATTCAGCTTCAATTCTGCAGAGAGTATTTCCAAAAAGGAGCTTTAATGGGAGAGGAGGTAGAATGCCTTATTTCAGATAACAACGGGCTGCACTTAGTCCCAGATTAAGATAAAGATAGAATGGTGTGGCTAATGCAAAGCAACTCTAGTCAGAAGGAAGAATAAAAATACAGAAATGAACGTAACAGGTCCATATGAAGTTGAATCTATTAAAATTGCCATTATTAAAGCTGGATTTATACACAATGACACAGTTTCCACTCATATTAAGACTTAAAATTTGTCAAGAAACTTTTTTAAAAAACTCAATCCCGGTGCATTTTTCTAGCTTACAGTAAGTTTGTCTTCTCTAAAATGTAAACACACATCTGGGGCCTCACGGGGACTGCAGGAAGCGCGACTGACTGCCTGCGCTTTCTCACCGTTTGGACAACAGCAAGGATGAATGGCCTCCTTCTTAAACATCTAACAAAGCGATTACGCTGCTCACAACAACGGCTGCCAGCATGAATGAAAGAATGTGAATACAGTGACTCCACAGAGGTGGTAATCACTAAGAGTCACCTATAGATGGCAACTCCAGTGCTATTAATCTTCATCGCAAAGTCCAATCACAACAACACCCAGTCACTCAGTGCTGCACAGGTGATCATAATAAATCCAGCTTTAGGGAGCAACATAAACACTGAGGCCTGGTCTCTCAGGCAGGGGTGCATGATTAGGTAAAAGGGGGATGTCACACAGTGTGTTTGAGTGCAAACTGTCCAGTTTTAAAGCATTTTGTTAAACACATTTTTATGTGGAGAATCACTTCTGCAGCTTTTTAAAATTTCAAATGTAAGAAGAAACTCTTCCACATGCAGTTTTTGTGTAAAGCCGCCCGTATGTCCAGTCGTCTGATCTCCAGTAAAGGCTTAGCTCTCCAGCTTTGACACTGTAATGCTGCCAGGACAGGGGCTCACAGCAGGGGCAGGACAAAACACAAGAGCGACCACTAGATGTCACTCTCACTACTCTGAACTGGGCCGCACCGCTACCTTGACTAAAGAGAAAAACAGCAATGACAGAGCAATACGAAGACTATAAACATTTGACTGATTTAAAAGGAGAAAAAAAAGGAACAAAAACCACCTAAAGTGCTGCGTTCATGAAATATGCAAAGACATAAAATAGTGTGAGGTGCAAATTTACAAAAAGAAACAAAACAAACTTCCCTCCAGGGTGGTCATGACCACAGAATGACAGCTTGCTCGGGTCATCAAGGCTTCGCTGATGACTCGCCTCCATAAGCAGCTGCTATTGGTGGCGACAAGATTAGCGATTAAGATGCGTGGAAACGGGCATGAAACCAGGTGGGGGAAAAAACGAAACAAAACAAAAACTCAGGTCAGGCAGGTCAAAAGACAAAAGGAGGAGAGTAAATACACCACTCCCCCTTCTCCTCCATCACTCCACGCACTCAGGGCGAGCTGTAATGGCTGCGTTTATGTACCTCGCTTTCTCTTTTTACCCAGAGGGGTGAAGATGAGAGGAAGGGAGGGATGGGGGGAAAAAAGGGTGGTGTATTAACCTGTCCTCGTGTCATGTTAAACTCCGAGCGTGGCGGGGAGAGGTGAGGAGAGGAGGACGAGGAGGTGGAGGCAAGGGAGGAGACAGAAAAGAGGGCAAAGGAGGGAGCGACGGAGAGTCAAAGGGTGAGTTAAGAGGAGGAGGACAGAGATAGAACGAGAAAGAGAGAGAAAGGTGAGCTCTGAAGCGACGCTCCGTCCTTCTTTTTCCTCACTCATTCTTCCCTTCCTCTTTCTCTATCACCCGTCACTCTGACAGGGCCGGTAATTGGACGAGGACCTCTCCCTCTCTTTTTTCCCTCTGCTTCTGTCTGTCTCGCTCTCTCCCCCGTGGCTCTACTCCTCAGCGGGAGCCTTGGGGCCCGGAAATAGCTGATGACAAGATAGTGGCTGCCTTTCATTCCCGCTCAAGGTTACCCCACCCTTCCCTGACAGCCACAGAAGTGCTTGGGGGTGGTGGTGGTGGAAGGGGGGGGTCACATTTAGGTGGGTGTTTGCTTAAACTCGTGTGTTTGTGTGCTTAAAGAACACCAACTCCACCCTCGTGTCCCGTTTCTTTTCAGCCGTCCAGTCAACCTTCCGCCTGCCGTCCTGGGTGTACGTGGAGAATGAAATGCAGACACACACACGCATGCTGGGCTGACAGCCTTGAGTTTAGAGGTTAAACTGGGTTGTGAAACATAGACTCATTGGACCCTTAAAAAAAATAAGATGGTTAAACAAACACGCCCTCACACACACTCTCTCTCTCACTCAGTCCGACAGCAGGAACTGCTCCTGCTCTGGGGGCTTTTTGACCCAGGTGCCGAGGCCCATTTCCTGCAGAGACCTGAACCACTGCTGCTTCGCTGTCTGGTAAGGGCGCGCCGCCATCTTGGCCTCGCCGTACATGAGCTGGCGGTCCGCCGAGCTGGACGCGTGGATCCCCAACTGAAGAGGGCGAGGATGACCGGGAGAGCGAGGGAGAGAAAGTGATGGGTGGAGAGGGGAAAAAAAACACAAGAAGAGAGATATTGAGAGTCAGATAAGAGCGGAGTCAGACGTGAAGACGGGGATGGAGAACAGAAAGAGAGAGAGAAATAAAGCCGGGGCAGAGGGGCGAAAGGTTTAGCGAGCAAAACAAAGCGAATGAGCCGGCACAAATGCATTTGGGTGGGGGCTGGGAGCAGGCGCAGGGTGGAGGGGGGCTTCAACAGCTGTGTAATCTCCCCATTTAAATTTCACAAGCAATTGAACATTCTCTGTGCTTTTTGTGCATTCCTATTGTCACGAGGAGGAGGGGGGGGGGCAATGAAGATCGGAGGGAGACAAGTGGGGAGAGAGAGAGGGAGAGAGCAAAAGTTTGTTTTGGAGATTAGTGCGACTGCTCTTGCGTGGCCCCTTATATGCGGCGCGCAGGGAGCACTTAGGGTGGGGGCCTCCTCGAGTACTTCTCCAAATAATTATGGTTTCATAGTCATTATGCTTTAACGGCCGCCATTTGGCGATGCAGGCAGTGTCTGTTACGTAAAGTTTCAGAATGGAAATGAGAGTGCGGCGGGTAAAGATCCGAGCTGTCAGTTTTTTGAGAAGCCGCACAGACAGCAGATGTTGCCAGGCAGACAAATGTATCTACGGCAGAGAGGAGATTCCACATTTCCACTGCACAGAGCTCTCTGCTTCTACGCGTGTCTGTGCCTTTTGACTGCTGGCATGCATCACTGTAGTTAATGCTTGTGTGTAGCTGCTGTGCGCACGGGATTCCTAATAGCAGTGGATTCCATATTGTTTCCAACATTAACTCAGCGATGCCTTTGGCTTTGCTGCACGAGAGCACTTGCAGGGCACAGAGCGCTGAAACTTGTAAGATGTGATTATTGTTCAGGCTTATTTTAATTAAATAGGACATCATAATATTTTTCTGGGAACTAAAAGATACAATGTGGGCAGTGTTTTGTTTATTTTTAATTAACTTTTCATTTGGTGGAACTTTATCCACAGCAGACATTTCTGCACATCATAGCAAACAAAAGAACGGTGTAATTATTAGTGTGACGCGCTCCGTTTAGGTGTTTTCTCTAAAACATCGCAAGAGTCTAAATGTTTGCTGTGAGAAAGTCCTGCAGAAGGAATCAGTGATTCTGATGAATCGAATAAAACTGGAGTTAACTAAACTCATCTCGAGGTCACTGCAGTTCCTCAAATGCCCACTTGAGGCTCGAGCTGAGAGTGAATGCTCAACTTTACAAAAGGAAATAAACAGGTTTTAAACTGAAACAAGAAAAATTATTTTTGTCTTTATTGCTAATTTATGTCTTCATAGCAACCCTGAGGTAGCTTATATATATCTCATTGTATTAACCGTATCAAGGCTCAAAGAAATGCATTATTGCTGCACTGCCATTGCACTGCAGGAGCTGTCTGCTAGCCATCGCCTCAGATGATCTGAGTCACTGATCTGGACTGATGTGGTGTTTGTCAACGAGCCCATCATAACTTAAAGACCTTCCAGTACCTTATTATGCTAGTAGAGCACTTCACTCTCTGACTGCAGTATTACTTGTGGTTCCTCTGGTATTTAAACGTAGAATGGGAGGCAGAGCCTTCGGCTTTCAGGCTCCTCCTCTGTGAAACCAGCTCCCAGTTTGGATTCAGGAGACAGACAGACTGTCTACTTTTAAGATCAGGCTTGAAACTTTCCTTTTAGATAAAGCATATAGTTAGCGCTGGCTCAGGTGGCCCTGAATCCCCCTTAGTTATGCTGCGATGGGCCCAGGCTGATGCAAGTATTTCTTCTTTGCATTCGGTTACAGCAGATGGTCGCCCCTCCCTGATCCTGGTTCCTCCTACCTGTTAAAAGGGAGTATTTCCTTCCTACGGTTGCTAAGCGCTTGGTCATAGGGGGTTTGTCTGATTGTTGTTGTTTTTTTTAATATTATATTGTATTTTGTAGGGCAGTTACTTTACTATATAAAGGACCTCGAGGTGACTGTTGTTGTGAATTGGTGTCATAAGGTCTCAGCCACTTGACCTTCGCCACAGGTGCCTTCCCTCACCTTGCGGTACAGTCTGTTCCAGCGGGTGAACAGGGCGTGCTTGCAGAGACGGGAGGGTGTCCCTGAGTCTCGTCTCCGTCCACTTGCGGTGTTGACCACCTCCAACTGTGCGTCACCCAACGTCCAGTTGACGCTCACACATGACGCCTTCCCCGGCTGCTGATAGTCGGCACTGCTCAAGCCTATGTGGAAGACAAGAAAATACAAATGACATCATGACATGTCACATGGTTTTGTGAGTGAAATTTTGCATCTGTATGTTTTCTGAACCTCTGCTTTGTTATCCCACCCTCGCCTCACTCTTGCCCTGAGGCTGGAAGACATACAGGTTTGCAGGGATGCACAAAAACGATACGATGGCTATGTAAGTATTATAGTTTTGATACACCTTTAGAGAGCAGGTTGGAAAAGTAATGAAGCACATAAGCAATGTCTTTTTATGCTGTAAATATCATCTCCAGACTCTAAGATCGACTGCTGCCTACACTGGACTGTCACTCTGTTCTCCACTCTCTACATTTCTTTTTGAAATAATTAGCCTCGCCGCAAAGCACACAAAGCGATCAGCAGAGGTAAGTGAAAGAGAGACAGCGGTAGATGGAAAGTGGAAGTGAGCGGCAATCACACGGCCTCCGTGGAGAGAATTAGCCGCCTGCACTGAGAACACAGGCACTGGCAGAGGTGCTGGGCCTGTGGCGGGAACAGAGCTGACAGCAGGGTGAGGAGCAAATGAGGGCTCAAGGCACAATGTTCCTGAGAGGCCTGCGTGGGCGTTTCATAGAAGCTGCATAGGAGTTTGGATTCACACCCGATTGTACAGCCTGAAGCAGGAGAAAAAGTTGAATCTAAGAGGCACTTTCTGGGGCAGAAAATGTAACAAATATAGAGTGCCAAACTCTGCGTTTCTTCAAAAGGCCACTTGAGGCTGGATACAAAAAGCAAGTCAATCCCCAGACACTCCCAAGTTAAAATGCCAATTTTTACTGCAGAAATAACTATATTTAAATCCTGGTACAAGAAAAATTTTGATCTCTATTGCTAATATGCTTTTCACACAGTACGGGTGTGGATTGCTTTACAAGTTAACCATTAAATTATCTCATGTATTAAAGATATATTAAAGTTTGCAGAGTTTCAAATTCTCACCACTAGATGTCAGTAGATTGCAGATTGCAGTTAACTGAGTTCTGTTTTTGTACCCCTCCCAATTCAAGTACATAATCCTAGCTGCTATGTTTCAGTCAGCCAAAAGAGATCAAAACTATATTTAGATCACATAATAGTTGTGGCCAGTCGGCATATTTCTACCAGCTTACCAATCAAATCCAGTTCTAAGGAACACTTCCAGCCCGCTGTTTACCTCAGCTGTCAATGCCGAGTGAGAAGTGTCCACCTTTATTTATTCTGGAAGAGGCTGTAAAACTTTTTGAAAGGATCCGATACAGGTCAATGAGCCGGAGAAGCTCTCTTTTGATCGATGACAGTCATACTGAAGTGAGTTGTTAGGTAGCAGTGTTGTTTTTGCGGCTGTTGGCTGCAGTTCGTTTGTGAACCTTTCTCAGAAGTAGATGTCGCAGTTTGACTGAGGCATTTAGCAAATAAATCCTCATACAATGTGACAATATAAACAAAATGTTTATCAGAAGGAAAGAAAAGGAAAGAATACTCGAGTCTAATGTTGTAGCCTGCTCTTCCCATCGCATGTCTAACCTGCTGACAATTAGTAATTGTGACAATAATAAGCATATTTATACATGTTTTGTGTCTTAGAGCCCTAGCTTCAGTTCAGCAGATGAAGCTTGAGATGAAGAGGATGTCATTTTATTAAGATGCTAGTGCCGCTGATGTCTTTTTTTCTTCTCCACCTTTGGCCCACTACGTATGTAGCCGGTCTCTAACCACATACATAAAATGCAATTAGTCGGAGGGGAAATGTCCTTCCCAGCCACAGCATTTAAATATAGTGGGGAAACATGGCAATTCCAGAAACTTGAACCTGTTCCCATATATTCGTCTTTGTAAGTTTATGAGAATGCATCAGTTTGTTAGAAGATGTAATTATCATTATTGTAATGATCAGTACAATATCTTATTTTTTCATTTAAATAACTTAAAAAAATTACTGACTGTACCTTTAAGTATAAATTTGTTGCCATAACAGGCACAAACTACCGGCTACATATCACCTCGGCTTATTCTCTTAACTGCATTGCTCAAGTGTTTTTAGTGATATTTATTTAAATATTAGCACGCGGGCGATCGTGTTTGCCTTGTAATCAGAAGGTTGCCGGTTCGAGCCGCGGCTTTGACAATCTCGGCCGTTGTGTCCTTGGGCAAGACACTTCACCCGTTGCCTACTGGTGGTGGTCAGAGGGCCTAGTGGTGCCAGTGTCCGGCAGCCTCGCCTCCGTCAGTGAGCTCCAGGGCGGCTGTGGCTACAATGTAGCTTGCCATCACCTGTGAATGGGTGGATGACTGGATGTGTAAAGTGCTTTGGGGTCCTTAGGGGGCTAGTAAAGCGCTATACAAATACAGGCCATTTACCATTTTAATTAGCACTTATCCATGTCTGTCCGACGCACCCATACAGTTTACAGATGTGAACCAAACTAATTTGTAGTAGCTGATAAATTTGTACTCCAAACATGGTCCATTCGGCCTCTAAAATCCGACATGACAAAGGCCAACAAGCCAAATGCGAGACCTCACATTGTTGGTCCACAAACCATCTGTCATGCACAGTCTGTGGTTAAATCACATAGGACAAATGCCTCCTAGAACTAAATTTTGATTGTATATTTGTATGTACACTAATTGAGATCGTGTGTTATCCATTGATAACTGCTGTATTTTATGTAAAGCTACCTTTAAAGAACTGGAAGGCTTTTCTGGACTACTACAGAAGCATACTGGGCCCACTCCCTATGTTGATAGAAGAGATGTACTTAGAGGCGATTATATGCTAATGAAAAATAAAATCAATACTGTATTACATTTCTAGGAATAGAGCCCTGTAAATTCTGCACACTAGAGCATTAATAATCACAGCTATAAGATGTCTTTAAAAAGAATCGCTGTCTTTGATTCCAGCTTGAGTTATTTATTACATCATGCAACATTAAAGGCTCCCCTTATAGAAAATCAGCGGGCAGAGTCTCTGTGACGGCTGAATAACAGTTGCTTCTGATCTCATCGCCTGACAGACAGCTTGTTATATTACAATACCAGATCTACAATACCACAATACATGCCTGCAGATCATTTCCTCCTTTTCCACACTGATTTTCCTGTCTTCACTCTTCCATTTACCAATCTCACCTCTCCTTTTCTGTTGCTCCTTGGAGCTGGAATGAATCGCCTGCCACGGTAACAATCCTCCGTGTCTCTTATGTATTACCCATCTCTTCTCTCTTGTGCAGACGCACCTCTTTGAACAAAAGACCCTCCTATCCATCCTGCTTTTTTCCACTCCTCTCGCTCCATTCATGGCTCATTTCATCCCTTCAATGGGCTTGACTCCTCTGTTTCTGTAATAGCCAATTTGATGTTTCCTTCATTGAGGACTTGATCAATTTCTCTTCTGGGAAGTGTTTGGCAGACATGAAAAAGGCAGAATTAAAGCCTTTGGTTATGGGATTCAGAACTGTACAGTACACACAGGAGCAGCTTAATATCTGAGACTGCTGTGCGTTCATGTGTACACAGTGCATCTATCCTGCATTATTGTAGTACTGCAGGGCTGTAAATGTGTGCTTTGTTGGGTGGAGAAGAAGTGGAGGAGAAGTGAAGCAACAGGTTTGTGAAAAGAGGAACTTACTCATTTTCTGTGTCAACGACTGGATTATAAATGAACAGTTGCTGGCTCAAATCCTTTAAAACAATTTCTATAAACATAATTTAAAGACCCGATTTTAAAGAAAGGTAACCCAAGAAAAGGGAAAATGCAGATTTTAAATTGATTTCATTCATTAAGGGGAAAAAAGCTATCAAACTCTATTTGCCCCTATGTGAAAAAGTAACAGTCCCCCTTGTTAAGTTATGAATTCGCTGTGATTAACCACATTTTTTGGAAAGCTGAGTTCAGTTTCACTAGCCACACCCAGGCCTGAGCACTCGTTGACCTGTTGGATCAGGAAATCGTTTAAATAGAAAGTCTTTGTCAAAGCGAAGTAGACTCAAATATCTCACACACATCGTGCCAAAATCTAAAGCAACTCAAGAACAGCAGAGTCAGTCTGGAAAGGGTTACAAAGGCATTTTAGGACTTCGGAACTCCAGCAAACCAAGGCTGGAGGAAAACTGGGGAAAACTACGAACAGCTGGAGTGGCCTAGTCAAAGTTTGGACATAAATCCAATTGAGATACTTATGCATGACCTTAAACAGGGATTCATGCTCGAAACCCCTCCAGTGTGGTTAAACACCTGCAAAAAGACCAACCATGACCCAACATTTTACGGTACATGGCCGCCTTCATTGGCCTCTTAGTGTGGTAAAGTTAGCAAAAAATCAGCCCCAAAGCATTATGTTTCCACCCCCCTGCTTGACTGTGGGGACGGTGCTCTTTGGGTCACACACAGCATTTCCCTTTCTCTAAAAATGAGACATCAAGGTGACGTCAAAGAGATTGATTTTGTTTTATTTGATCCCTGCAATTTCTCCTAAGCCTTCTCATTTAGATGTTTACTGGCAAACTTAAGACGGGTATGTACATTTGCCTACTTAAGCAGGGGGACCTTGTAGGCACTGCAAAATTTCAATCCATTATGGTGCAGTAGGTTACCAATGTGGTTCTTGGTGATTGGGGTCTCAGCTGAGGATCTGTCACCTTTCTTATGATCATCCCATGAACCATCATCTTTCAATTTCTTCCATTGCCGAATGAACACACCAGGAGTTGTCACCTTGTTACCAAACTTCTTGCTGATGGTCTTGTAGCTCAGTCCAGCCTGCGCAGATCTGCAGTCACTGATGTCTTTCGACAGCTCTTTGGTCTTGTCCATGGTGGTGGAGAAGATGGAATGGAAGAAATTGATACTGTAGACAGCTGAGCTTTATGCAAATAATGAGCTGAGATCAGGAGCATCTGTAATTGATTGATTGATTGATTGACCGCAATCTGTGTGCCACATGGACATATAGCCAATCTGTGGAAGCCAGAATAGTAGCTAGGTTGTCAGAGATCAAATACTTATTTGACTCAATGACATGCAGATTAATTTATCATTTTTATGTAATGTTTCTTTTTAAAAAAAACAGATTTTAGGTTGATATTCTGTCTCTTAATTTCTTTTCCCAAAAAATAATAATAAAAAATAGTAACTGATCTTTTTATTGTAAGTGAGCAAACTTATAAATTCAGCAGAGGATCAAATGTTTAACAGCACCACTGATGGACTGCCGATGATTACTTGATGTTAATATGTAATGAGTAACTGATTACATTTTTCAAGTAACTTTCCTCACAGTGACATCATCTTAATGCAAATATGTATCAGACCTCAGAACAGCAAAAGCTAAAATATGAATTTCAACACGTAGAGAAAAGAGGGTGTAGCTGTAAAACATGCATGTGCACCGATCTATCTGCAAAGCTCCAAAAGTGGAGCACGAACATTATTAATGTTTCCTTTATCTGCTGTTGTTCCGATTCCTCTTATCCCGAAACAACAAAGCCCCGCCACAGTTTGCGTTCGCTCAACAGCAGGACGAGGAGTGAAGGACAAGTCGGTCCATCGATGCGTTTGGCCCTCAGGGTTCAGGTGGAGCCGCTTTGGCTGTGTGTGATAAGAACGGGCCCTGCGATCCCCAGGAATTTCTTCTGGGGGTGTCGCTTTTAAATAACCCTGGACTCACAATAGCCTGGGAGCTCATCAGAGGCAATGAAAGGCTGGCGGAGGAGATGAGAGGAATGGGAGGGGGCGATACACGTGCAGACATCTGAATGCAAGTGAAGCTCTGCGTTTCTTTATTCCCGCCCTGCCTCGCTGTCTCCCCTTGTTTTCCTCAGCCTGTCTCTCTCTCAGTACGAGCTCCCTCTCAGATTGAATGGCTGTCCGATAAGGGCTGTGATTACATTGATTTGGCGTAGGGCCATCTCCACTCTCTGTCCATCTCTCTCCCTGTCTTCACCCTTCAATAAACTACTCATAGTACTGCAGGTGCAAAGATCTGACAGTCTGAGACACACACACACAGAAAACACACAATCGCTGTTAGAGAGGGCGACAGAGCATGTGCAGGACACATCAAGAAATGGCGTAAAGGACATTCGACAGCATTAGTGTGGCTTTAACTGGTGGGAAAAAGAACCTATAACAGTCATTAAACACTCTTTGCAGCTATGATAAAAAACGGGATAAGGAAGAACGATGAACGAAAAGATCAAACCTGACCACAATTTTCCAAATATTAACCGCAGCTTGTAATATCTAAAAGCAAAGACTCAAATGACTCCATTTAAAAAGCCAAATCATGAGAAATGCTCGCTGAGGCTGCGGTCTGAGGGTTCAGTGATAAATTCAACCCAGCAACCATCACCAGAGGACATTTCAGCACAATTATCAATCTCGATAAGGACGGGCCTCAGAAAATCTTCGCCACCAAGGCAACCAGAGAGCCTCTGCGCCCTTCAAGAAGAGCATGCAAAGCCATGTATAGTAGATATGGAGATGTTAGCCACAGAGAGCTGTTGATATGAGATAATGTGTTTCCCTGTAAGTGGCTGTCACTCTCTTTGTTTATATCAGTGATCCCTAGCAACCAAATGTGTCCTACATCTCTGTGCGTGCCTGTCGCTCAGCGGCTCTGCCTGGCCTAGATCTGAAGTGATGGCTGATGCAGTTTCTACCAGTTGGGTGTCATTCACATCCTCTTCCAGCATTCATCCTCACTACAAACACAAGCCTCGAGTCTCAGCGGAGCCCTTGAAGCAGACGCGCCAAACAACTTCTTAGTTTTTGCTTGTCTGACTGGCAAAATGTAAGTGTAGAGAAGAAGTGGTGTACGAGTTTGCTAAGAGTGCGAGAACGTGTGTTTGTGTGTGTGTGAGAAGGGGGTGTAACATATGATCTGTTATGATGCATCGCGCCTGTAGCTGACATTCCTTAAAAAGAATACGTGAAAACAGAATACTGTACACGAGGACATTTATGTAGTGCAGATCTCTAAGCATGTGTGGGTAAGTCGCTATATGAAGGCAGGGTGAGAATAGAAAGCAGACTGTAAGCTGAAAAGAGGAAATACAGAAAAGGCTGAAAGTGATCCAAGCACAGAATACATGTTTAGTGGGTTTTAACAGTTTTGCTGAGTAGGCTACAGGCTGGTGCTTGTGTTTAAGGATATTTTAGGGGTATTCCCAAGAAACAACCTGTTGTTTCCGAAAGTGAGTTAATCCACATTGAAGATCACTTTACAGGAGACTCAAACATGTACTTTTAGTATCCAAAGTAATATCAGAATAACTTGGGAGCTATGAATGTACTTTGCTAATCAAGCTAGCTAGCTTCTGCTCTTACACTTGAAAGAGGAACTTACATGTTTATCCTACCATAGACTTTAAAGTTATCAATAAAGTTAATGGACTATTATTTTGAAGCCTTGGTTTTGTCATTTTGGCCCACAAAACACTGGATTTTGAAACACGATCTGACTGTATATGGATGACAGGGTGTAGGTGGAGAGGACTACAGGGATCACCCAAGAACACTAGGCCGAATATAGCCCACCTAACAGGACAGTCAGTTTATCCAATTTAAATCCCACTCTTCAAGTCTCTATCCTTCTGCTGGCGTGCCCCAGGGTTCAGTATTAGGGCCTCTTTTATTCATTATCTACATGCTCCGTCTTAGCCAAATATTTTGAAAATATAATATCAATTTTCATTGTTATGCTGATGACACTCAGCTCTACATTTCCTCCAAACCTAATTCATCCCTTCCACCTTCTCCCTCTTGAACTGTCTTATGGAGATCAGATCTTGGTTCTCCTCCAATTTTCTCAAACTTAACAGTAATAAAACAGAAGTTTTACTCATTGGCACAGCCTCTACCTTAACCAAATCTCACAGTTTCTCCATTAAAATTGAAAATCCCCCATCCTTCCTTCCCCGCAGGTAAAGAGTTTGGGTGTCACACTTGACAGTACTCTCTCATTTCAGTCTCACATTAATTACATAGCCCGGTCTGCATACTTTCACTTACGTAACATTAACCGACTTCATCCCTTCCTTATTCCCCATGCTGCTGCCATCCTTGTCCATAATCTCAATACTTCCCGGATCAATTATTGCAACTCCCTCCTATTTGGTCTCCCCAGTAAGTCTCTCCATAAACTTCAACTTCTTCAGAATTCTGCAGCTCGGGTCATAACTCGTAACTCCCCTAAGAGACTATATAACTCCAATTCTTCAACAGCTTCACTGGTTGCCCATAGAAGCCAGGATAAACTTTAAAATATTAGTTCTCACGTTTAAGTGTATTCACAACCTTGCCCCTCCTTATCTCTGTGATCTGCTTCATATCACTAGTTTCCCGCTCTCGCAGATCTTCATCTGCCACTCATCTTGTTGTTCCTTCTGCTCGTCTTGGGTCACAGAGCTTTCAGCTGCTCCTCGGCTCTGGAACTCACCTCCTTCAGCCTTAAGAAATATAGATTCCCTTCCCTTATTTAACTCACAACTCAAAACCTACTTGTTTAAACTGGCTTACTCTCTTTAATACAGATTTTACTTGCTGTCAAATAGTAGGTTTTTTTTGGTTTTTTTAAATTTTGTTGTTTGTGGCTGTATTTTGCTGGTTTCTATATTTTAATTTATTAGAATCTATTTTAATCTACTGTTTTATTGATGTCTTTTTCTCTTTGTAAGGTGACCTTGGGTTTTAGAAAGGCGCCCTCAAATAAAACGTATTATTATTATCATCATTATTATTATCATTATTATTATTATTATTATTATTATAATGCTAACACTGAAATTTCAAAATGCAAAGTCCAAATCCAGTGGGTTACATTGGATTAGATCCCCCACATCAGGTAATTTTTTCCATGTAGTTTTCAATTATAATGAACATCACAATCTTGACATTTGGGACCTGTTTAAAGCAATGCCACCCAAACTTAAAGCAGACAAAAAAATCACCCCTCAGACCTTTATGTGCTACATCAGAAGCAAAAAGTAAAAGTATATTGAAATTTTTTTTTACTGTGTCACTTTTTATTGTGTGGAGACTTCCCAAAGTGCATAGAGTGTATTTATAAGTGTATTTTACAGCTACTGCCCAGAGTTGCTGTGTGGCTGATTATGTTGTGGTCATACCGCTGAGCAGGGGTTGGTTGCGTCTGTATGTGGCAGGCAGTGGGCCCAGGCGCTCCTGACGCTGGTTCAGAACTCTGCCCAGATGGCCCGTATGACGCAGGCTGCCAACGGTCATGCTATGCAGGTACACTGGTTCCACAAAATGGCTCAGCAATGCCCCCTGCAGGCCAAGGATGTTCCATCTAGGGGTAGGGAGGAGGTGGGAGGAAGAGAAGAGAGAAGAAGTTAAGGAGGGAAGAGAGGAGAAAGGATGGAATGAACAGCATTCGGGAAAATGTGGGCGAAGGTGCGAGTGTAGGATGAGGTGTGTGGGTGAAAGGAGAAACGAAACGCAACAGTTGGCCAAAAATACGAAAAGGAAGGAGGAGATGGAGGGGTGGAGCGGTGGATAGAGAGAGGCAAAGTGGGGAAAACGAGACAACGAGGCAGATGTGAGAGCTTCGATGACAGGTGGAGACAATTTGATCATTATCTTGATGTGGGACGTGATGAATAGCAGCAAGTGACCACACACGCTCTTCACGCATAAACGTCCTCTTCCCCCAGAAACACAAACCGGCATCACCAACAACAACACCGCCAAAGGTCAGTACATCAGCATTCATTACCTGGAACAACACATTACCACGTGTGCATTCATCAGTGCCACGGAGGTTAATACACTGCAGGGCTGCAGGAGAGCCTCAGTCGACTGCTCGCTGCACGCGGATCTCCTTGTGGTTTGTTTAGCGATCCACAAGTGACACAAAATCACTGTGGGGCTAATCCCACAGGCCACATGGGCACCTCAAAGTGTAGCCAGCAGCAGATGCTAATTTATGCATATAAAATGATAATTAGCGTGTTTATTATAATCCCTGCCCTTCGTAAATGAAGAGGAATCCTGCTGTTTACCTGAGCTGTGCACCACACTTTCATCGGAGGCTTCTAATTTTTACATCACTGTTCTTTTTGTTAATCAATGTCTCCTTATCATGGATGCAATTACACCCTGCGTCCCCCCCACCACCCCTTCCCAGCTTAATAATCACTCATTACAGCTTCCTTTGCTTCCCCAAGCAGTCAATTAACATCACCGGCTTTCTGGGAATCACTTAAATGGGCTCACAAAGCAGCAGCCCGCCCGCCTCTGCTTTACCTGCAATCTGTCACCAAGATCTGTCCTTCCTTCCCAAACAGAGAGGAGGAATTTTGTTCAAAAAGCAACGTGCGCACGCCCAAACAGAAAATACTTTAGCCTGAAATATTAATTTACCCAGAAAGCGACACCGTGAATCAGAAACATCTTCTAATCTCATGCAAGAAAAGACAGCCATCTGGCTTGGGCGTGTGAATCTAGAGAGAGGAGAGGGGAGAGGACCTCCTCTTTCTCTCTCTCTCCCACCCTCAGTAAACGCCGACCATTAAAGTAATGTGTTCATCTGCATAAAACTGCGGTGGAATGGAGAACATCATCGTTATATGAAAGCCATTTAGGCCCCTCAATTAAATCCAGCTGTCGGCTTCGAATCAAATATTAGTGAAGAATCTTCACCGAGGCCCCGGCCTTAAGAAAACACGACGACAATCGGCGGGTGATGCAACGGCCACTGTTATCAGCTGTGTTTATGATAAGAGCAAAGATCCTAATATCCCCTCTGGTCAAAAGCTGAACTAACGATAATAAAGTGCAGGAAGTGGGAGGAAGTGGAGGGGAATAAAAAAGTAATGGGAGGTTGCAAAATGAGCGTGACAGAGGACAAAAAGAGTATCCAGGGGATTGCTTTAAGATTGCAGTGTGTGCTGGTGTGTGTGTGTGTTCACTCTGTAGCTCTAAGCTCCTCTCACTTCCACCTTCCACTCCTGACCTTGATAAACTGGCCCTCTGTGACCCACTCAGTTTAACGATGGCCACCGATCATTTACAGCGATATAAAAAAAGAGGAAAGAGGAAGCTGTGGAGCAGTGAGAGCGCATCTGCTGTCTGGCCGGGCGGGATGTGGTGAAGAAGGTGGTGAGCGGGTGGGCGGCGGGGGAGGAAAGCAGGGTTGTCCCTTCTCCCTCCCCCGTCACTCCATTTTTTTGTAAAGTAATTGCTTTCACCCCTGTTGGTGACCTGGGTAGATTTAATCACACCATCTCCACCCCTGGCCAACTGAATCAAATTGGTCAAATTAACAGCGGCTACACAGGAGAAGGGTTCACCTCTCGCTCGTGCGCTCTCTCTTTCTCTCTGTGTCTGTGACACACACACACGCGCGCGCGCGCAGCAGCGGCTCAGCTGTAGTCCTGTGCGGCTCGGCTGGCACAGCGTGGTGCTTACTAAGCTAAATTCACGGGTTCGGCTCCTGTTGAGGCAGAATCGTGGCAGAACAACTGAGACTATATTAAAAATTGATTTCAGATATTTCAGAGAACGTCAGGTGTAGAAGAGAAGAATTACAATTGTTGAATTTCTTTACTCGGTACAGCGGTAAATGTTTTTAGCTGTGCTAGCAAACCTGGAATATTTCAGTGGGAAGGAATGGCTTTACTGGAGACAATCAACTATTTGTGACATGCCGTTATAAGGGCTAAATTTGTGTTTGTGCGATTATTACTTTGTTGTAACGATGCTTCTTGGCAATAAATCTTATCATGTGTGAAAGTTTATCTTTCCTTAAATGGTGCCACATTTGTAAGGGAAATGCATTTGTTGGTTGCTCCCATGAAAAACTTGCCAAATTTTTCTGCCAATGTCAAACAGCTTATTCGGCTTCATTGCCTAGGTTCAGTAAGATGCTGGAAACATTCCTCAGAGATTTTTGTTCATGTTGACATGACAGCATCACACAGGTGCTTGCAGATTCTTCAGCTGCACATGCATTTAGCAAATCTCCTGCTCCCCCACATCCAAAAGCCGCTCTGCTGGACTGAGATTTGGTGAGATGAAGAACATTTGAGCTTTGTGACGCAGCATTTTAAAGGAAATTTCTGGCACAACTTCACCTGCTTCCAAGGTGCACTGGGGAAGAGCAATAATCTAAAGAGGCCGAAGCTCCACCAACACTAGTGGTATGAAGAATGACTTTATTACCCGATCAACGTGTTTTAGCCTGTGGCCTCTGCCAGGCCACCCAGGTGGTGTATAAAGGAGGCAAATATCCCCACACTACAGCACCACCATCAGCACAGGATGGCTCCATGCTTTCATGATGTTTATGCAAAATTCTGACCCCACCATCTGAATGTTGCAGCAGAAACTGAGCACAGCCATAATAATAACAGATTTATTTACTATTAGAATCATTATAATCACTTATCACCTCTAATACCACCTCACCACTGAATTTGCAATGTATTTGGAAATATATTTAACATTATTACGTTTTTTGCATGTGTAGCAGCCTCCAGTGTGACCACACTTAAGCCTCCACTCTTCACACAAGGACAGCGTGAAGCTGGAGGCAGAAGAGTAAAGCTGTCCTGATGTAACGTGGCCATCTTTCCTAAACTGGCCTGACAACATGTGGACATGGGTTCTATAGTAGTTTTGCTCTCTCATCATATATTACTGGGTCACTGAGTCTGTTTTAAATTAACACTGTTGTGCCAGGAATAAGAGAAATCAATGAATTAGAAATAAGTGATTAAAACCACAGTTTTCAACTGTAAACTGCTGCCCTCTAATGGGCTGTGACGGCACTACAGGTTAGAGGTGGGCGGTACCGGTATTGGTATTGATACTGATATTGATATCAGATCGATACTAGTGTGAAAGCGTCAATACTTTGTTTCTATCCTTTAACTTAGGTACATAGCCCAATAAATTGTATTAAATATTTTTTTTAGAAAAGAAAAAATATACATCAAACACGTTTAATGAAACGTATCAGTGTTGAGTGACGATTGATGTCTATTTTATTTATAGGCTATAGCATGATAAACAACAAAATCTGACCAAAAGCTTATTTACATTCTAGGTCTCAAATACACATAAAAAGCCTAAAAGTGTGTTTTATTGTTTTAACTTATTACTACGGAAAGTAAAAATCATCACAGCCATTTTGGGCTCAAATTGAAAATTACACATCTCATAAATCATAACTTGGTCTTGGAATTGGCCATTTTAAAGTATCGGTATCGACAATAGTAGCCCTGTATTTACTTGGCATCAGATCAATGCTAAAATTTGCAGTCGAGAACCAACACTTTCAGGTGGGCTGGGTGAGTAATCTAATATTTACAATGAAGAACATTTTAGTTGTGCATTAGTTTTCATTTATTTGACCAGTTTTTGACCTGAGGTCTATTTTTTATTTCACTTAATTGTTTGGAAATTGTAACTGACAGAAGAATTCATCAGTTTTAGAGAAATGGTACTGAAAAGGTGGCAAAAGAAAAGTCTTTCATGGCTAATTATCATCAACAAGCAGCTCACAGCAACAGCAAAATTAATCTATGAAAACGAAGAGAAGTAGCAACAAAAAGCGAGCACCTATTGTTGGTTTTTACAAGTGTGAGAACAGAAGACATCTTAGTGTTGATTAGAGATGTAATTAAGGGTTTGGGCAGACCACAGAGGTTTTTCTGTCCCTAAAGTGCAGAAGCCTTGAGTTTGGAATATTAGTCATAGCAGCCTTTACCAACTATAGACCACAGTGTGTAAAGGATTGTATGACTAATACGTTAGCTAAATAACAGGCAGCACTACAGATCTAAACAAAGCCGTGATTAATACAGTAATTCATTAGAATGGGATTAGCTATTCAAGTCACATATGGGAAATCAATAGTCACCCCCCCGGACTACAAAAGATTTCTCACTCTGCACAGCTCATGTTAACACACCATCCCACACACACACACTGATGCATTAGGTAAATATCAGTGAACCCTCTCCTTACATCACATCTAAAAGTGCTTTATTTAAGCAGAGATCTTTCCTTCTCATAAGGAAGCTAATCTCCTAATAAGGTTAACCTTTCCACCAATCACTTTAGCTTTCATTTCTTAAGTAGACCAGACATCTCCCGGGTGAAGGGGGTGAGCTGTTTTTTTATCTTTTCTTTTTCTCTTTTAAACGAGCACAATCCATGCAGTAATAACTGCAGTGCTCACTCATATAATTCGATTATGATTTCAATAAATGAGGCATAAAAACAAATTATGAGTCAAAGCTGCGATCTGAACAAAAGTAGCAATTTTTGAAAAGTGTATCTATCACCAAAAGTCAAAACTTAAACCTCTGAGACAAACCTACTTAATCTCAACAAGAGTGGGCGAGGGCAGCACTCTCCTAAGAAGCACTCAGAGAGGGAAAGCTCTGCCAAGGAAGCTCACTATCTGGCCAGAATGGACTTTTAAGGCAACAGTATTGTATTTTATATATATTAATTGTTTTCTTTGTTCTTTCGAAACATACTTGAACAAGTTTGTAATGCAGGTAAAAATCAGATAAGAACAGCATGGCAGCTGTTTACAGTGATTACACAAACATTATGTATGTATAATTACTGGAAATGAATTACTTGAGCTCATTAAATTATATAATACTACAGAATATTTCTAACTAATTAATTATTCTCTTTTTCTTGAGAATACTTGGAGCCAAGTCGAAAGAAAGAAATGAGGTCAGAGGTCAAATGTGACCCACTTGTAAGAATCATAGTTTCTAAGGCTACGTTCACACTGCAGGCGAAAGCGCATCAAATCCGATTTTTTTGACCCTATGCGACCCATATCCGATCATGGTGTGACAGTGTGAACGGCACAAATCCGATATTTTCAAATCCGATCTGGGTCACTTTCATATGTGGTACTGAATCCGATACATATCCGATGTTTTAGAAAGCGACTGCTGTTTGAACGGTCATGTCGCATTAAATCCGTCTTTTACGTCACCGACACAAGACAGACGCCAATTATCAGTGCCCGATAAGACATTGCGAATGCTTCCTGGCCATCCGGTGTAGATGTTAGTGAAACTGTTGGGAAGACAACGTTGGAGAAACGTGAACATTTTATTTGTACTGTATAATCTGCAGATTCTGACAGAAATCTGCAGCTATCCTTTGAAGCACCGCTCCTCTAAAACAGCAATAAGGATCATTAGTAGGTTATTTACATTATTATGTAAATAACAAAATAACTTAAAGCAAAAATTGGGAAACGTGAAGTCCGAAGTCTTTATATTAAGGGCCATCAGTCAAACAATATTGTTTGCTCTGGGTCTAAACAGAGCGCGTTGTGTGTGACGTCTTCTTTTGCACATGCGGGCCGCTTTGAGCGTTCACACTAGAGCGCGTTTGCTGTCGCATTTTATTTGTAGTGTGAACAAGCAGACAAAAAAATCGGATTTGATCAAAAAATCGGAATTGAGCATTAAGACCTGCAGTGTGACCTGCATTAAGACCTGTAAGTTGTAAGGCTTTTTGTTGACAAATAAATCATTAAGTTGATCTTGAAGACTTTGGCGGATATAAACCAAATTTGATTGGCTTGTTAACATGACACCACTTGACATGCCTACAAGGTTTTACAGGATTTGATTCAAAACTTTTCAATCTATCGTGTTTACAGACAGAATGATGGCGCGCATGCAAACACAACCAAAACCACAACCTCCTTGGTGGATGTAAAAAAAGAATGGATGCAGGATATGTGTGTGTTATTCTGGACACACACAAGAAAATGCGACTTTAAGCGCAGGAAATGTTGGGAACACGTGAGCGCACTGACCTGGTGAGCTTGTCTGTGCAGGACATGGTGATGAGATGTTCACCCTGAAGGACACCGTCCCAGGTCTGGGCGGGTCCCCGGCAACGCACCGGCACCGTCCCCTCGCCTGACTCGATTTTAGTCCGCAGGTGACTCCGATGCTTCCTCATTAAGTGTCTGCTGCTGTGCACTGAAAGAATAAAGCGCACGATCGCAGTTTCACTACTTTACAAAATCATTTTTACTACACAACACCAGCCAGCGTCATGCAGTCTGCCAGTATTGAAGTCGCAGATCTCATCTCTCAGCAGTCAAGAGGGTTTTCCAATATGTCTTTAAATACATTACATGCAAATATACAGCAGGTCTTAAGTAGGAGTTGAATTGTTTGCATGAGTTGCGAAGCTCTCAGCTGTTACAGTCTGTGTGTATGAAGCTGTGTACTTTCAAAAGGTATAACAGAAAAAGCAGATAAACAAGAAAACATTACCGATATGCAAGTTTAAAGTTTGGAGTAGGGAATTAAATGTATTAGTTTGCGACTGCCTGCTTCCTTACTGCTAATGAAGCAAACACCTCACTGGACTGTTTATGAATGCGTGGGCTGTGATTTTTGGGAGGGAGGAGGTAGCCTTCTCCCTGGAGCGATGCCCTTTTGAAAGTTTCTATTTTATTTTATTCAAACTGACAGAGAAATCCTTGCTTTATTAACACTGTTAGCAAGAGCGCAAGTTTCTTGATCCATTTAAGACAATTTTCACGTGGTTTAGCATGGGCGTGCAGTGTAGCATGACCTCCACAGGTGCTGACAGTGGTAGTTAAAGTCAAATGTTTCTTACTGTTTTGATCATGCCTGAGTGCAGTTTGCATGTTCTCCCCGTACCGCTGTAGCTTCTCTGTGTCTCGCTGCGTGTCATCCCTGTGACACTCTATAGCAATATATACGCCTTTGTTGCACTCTGACCAAATGTACAGGGTGGGCCAATTATATGGATACACCGTAATAACATTGGAATGGTTGGTGATATTAAAGTCCTGTTTGTGGCACATTAGTATATGTGAGGGGGCAAACTCCTCAAGATGGGTGGTGACCATGGTGGCCATTTAGAAGTCGGCCATCTTGGATACAACTTTTGTTTTTTCAATTGGAAGAGGGCCATGTGACACATCAAACTTATTGGTAATGTCACAAGAAAAACAATGGTGTGCTTGGTTTCAAAGTAACTTTATTCTTTCATGAGTTATTTACAAGTTTCTCTTTGTTCACAGCCGTGGGTCCATTCTTCATCAATGGAAACCTCAAGGCCACTGGATATTTGAAATTGCTACATGATGATGTGTTTCCCTCTTTATGCACTGAAGCTGGCAGGTTCCCTGAGTTTTTCCAGCAAGATGGTGCACCACCACATTATGGGTGCCAGGTCCGAGCATTCCTAGATGAACAGTTTGAACAGAGTGGGAGAAGAGGGTTGCATTGACAATCCAACACAATGGGCAGCACATTGAACACGTTTTATAAGTGGTCAGAAACTTGTAAATAACTCATGAAAGAATAAAGTTACATTGAAACCAAGCACACCATTGTTTTTCTTGTGACATTACCAATAAGTTTGATGTGTCACATGGCCCTCTTCCTATTGAAAAAACAAAAGTTGTATCCAAGATGGCCGACTTCTAAATGGCCACCATGGTCACCACCCATCTTGAGGAGTTTGCCCCCTCACATATACTAATGTGCCACAAACAGGACTTTAATATCACCAACCGTTCCCATGTTATTACGGTGTATCCATATAAATGGCCCACCCTGTATATATGCAATCGCTGTTTCGGTTTCCTTTCTTGAACCTTAAACCCCACAGTGACACGCTCTTCCTTTTCCTCTCTCCTCCACGGCTGATCTGACAGCAGCTAGAACTTAAGCGCCGACTTCCAACTCAGAAATGTTTAAGAACTGTCAGGAAAAGGTGCTCGGTAATTTTGTAATCTGTGAGAGCGCACAGAATTACATTTAAAAGGTTTAATGCCTAAAACGTATAAAAGCTCTCTCTAATGACAGCCTTTCTCCTTCTTTCTTTTCGTCCGTGCTGGTTTCATGAAAATTTCACTGCGCTGTAGCATGTACTCGCAGAGCTTAAAAAAGCAGCGTCAGTCAGCGAAGGACCAGATTACATTTCTGAACTCGTAGGCCACCAGAAAACTGCTGGGCAAACCATCTAAATGAATATACAATTTATATTCAGTAGGTAAGCAATAAAATGTCATCTAGTCAGCACGGTGCAACTGAAAAGAGGCCAAAGACAGAATGTGACATGAAAAGGATGGCAGCTTCTTGTGAAATAATACAAGGAGAGCGGTGGCTTTCAGAAAGTCTGCCAGAGAAAATGATCTCTTTATAACGTAAGACACTGTCTGAGAAACTGAGAGAATGGCAGCAGTAAAATGGATTATATGTGTATTAAAATAGCTGCGTTTTATTCATTGAATGATGCCGACTTTATGGAAAACAAGGAAACAGAAAGGGAGGGTTTCTTACGGTCAGCGGTGATTTCGTATGGAGAGTTGAGCCTCCCGTCTCCACACGGCGAGGTGCTGATGTACATGTGGAAATGGATGTTGTCTCTCAACCTGTAGCCGCACTCTTTGTGGTGCACAAATATCGACTCCTCCCAGTCCTCCGGCCTTTTACTTTGGCAGCATGAAAGGGAAAAGACAACAAGAAGGAGGGAGATTGATGAGAAAGGTAGAAGCATTTATCACAGCAAAGGACACAGATCTGCACTTTTCTTTTCCAGTGATGGAGTGAGTTGACATGGACAGAGATGGACACTGTCCCTCTCTCTGACAACAGACAATTCTCCTCTGTCAGAGTCCTGGACATTACTCATGCTGCCCATAATAGTCAGAGCAAACAGGGGAATGAGTTTAACTTGTTGGCAAGTACACACCTTTGAGTCACGACACTGCCATTGTGAAGGCCAAACGAAGTAAATATCATTTCATATAAAACAAATGTACAGAAAATTAAAAAAAGTACAGCATGGGTTTGAGTCCATTAACAGGAAGTTGTTAGATAGGCACTGATTATATGTACTCAGACAAAATTCAACCGTGTAACATGAAAAACACGAGTGGGCTAAAAAAGAGAGACGAACTAAGAGATCCCAGGAATAGAGCCCACAAAGCAAACTGCAAAACTGTGTTCAGCAGCAGCAGCTCAACATGGCCACAGCAGCCACTGTGGACCGCTATATTTGGGGAATTATACAACAAACATCCACTGACTGGAGCTTTCCTTACCACGTGACTTTAGCGCTTCCTGTTTCAAATCACAAAATTAGTTGCTCTGTGTAATATGTGCTAACTGTCCCAGGTATCTGGTGGACTGTTTAGCTAACATTAGTAGAAGTCGTGTATAGCTAACAAGCTATGATCATAACCAATTCTGATTGTGAAAGGTTGATGTGTAGTCCATATGTTCTAGTGTCTGCACTCTAGTACTACACAAGTACACGCTATGCTTCAGTAGCTTGTAGGACCACCTTTAGCACCAGTACCTTGCAGTAATCATAATCGGTATGACTTTATCAGATCCTCACATTACTGTGCAGGAATTTCTGCTAGTTCTTCACACTTTATTTACACTGTTGCTTCAGTTTATTGAGGTTTGTTCTCTTAAGTTTGTCATACGAATATTCGTATAAAGTCTTTTGTTTTTCAGTTTGTTGTTGTAGATTTGCTGGTTTGCTCGAGGTCGTTATCGTGTATGACATCGATTTCAGCCAAGCTGTAGTTTCTGGACAGATAGCCTCACATTTGTCTCATGTGAATATAACTGAATACTCTGGCCTAGAGAAGAGTTTATGGCCATCTTAATCAGCGGTCCCCAACCCCCAGGCCATGGACCGGCGGCGGTCCATGAGTCGTTTGGTATCAGGCCGCAAGAGTTGAGGCTCGGGTGTGAAATTTATGGTTTTATGGTTTCCCGGGGTCTTTTCCCGTGTTGTAGTTGTGTGTTTTACAGTCATGTGAGAAAATTAGGACACCCCATTAAATAATCGGCTCTTTATTAAGAAATGTTCACATTTCAACGTCTAATCATGTTTTCATGTGTTACTGGAAAAGAAAGTGACTTAATTGCAATTAAACAACAAAAATAAAAAAATTACACATCAAAAAAAAAAAGAAGATATGAACAAAAAAGTGTATTTTAATGGAGGAAAAAGTTAGGACACCCTACCCCCTAATAACTACTGTTGCCCCCTTTGGCTGATATAACTTCAATGAGACACCTTTTGTAGCCTTTTACCAGTCTCTGACATCAGAAGCAAGTTTGGGCCACTCCTCAATGCAGAATAATTTCAGCTGTGAGAAGTTTGAGGGTTTTCTTGCATGTACAGTCTGTTTCAAGTCACCCCACAGCATCTCAATGGGGTTAAGGTCAAGGCTTTGACTTGGCCATTCCAGGACTCTCTACTTAGTTTTTAGCCAGTTCTTGGTGGATTTGCTGGTATACTTTGGGTCATTGTCATGTTGCAGGGTCCAGTTCTGCTTCAGCTTTAATTTTTTAACAGATGGTTTCACATGTTCTTCAAGCACTCCCCAATACACAGTTGGATTCATGATGGATTCTATGATGGTGAGCTGCAGGTGCTGCTGCAGCAAAGCATCCCCAAACTAGGATACTGCCACCTCCATGCTTCACAGTTGGTATAAGGTTCTTTGCTTGGAAGGCTGTATTTGGTTATGCCAAACATGTCTACTGTTCTGGTGCCCAAATAATTCAGTTTTAGATTCATCCGTCCAAACAACATTATTCCAGAAGTCGTGGTCTTGGTCTACGTTCGCTCTGGCAAACTTCAGTCTGGCCTTAATGTTTCTCTTAGAGAGCAAAGGTTTCCTCCTTGCACACCTCCCATGAAAGTCAAACTTGTGTAGTCTCTTTCTGATAGTAGAGTCATGCACTTTCACATCGACAGTAACCAGAGCCTGCTGTAGTTCCTGTGATGACATTTTAGGATTTTTGATGGCTTCTTTGAGCGTCTGCTCTGATTGGACGGCCAGACCTGGGCTTGATGGCAGTTGTTTTGAATGTCCTCCACTTGTAAACAATTTTCCAGATGGTGAAATGGTTGATGTCAAATTCTTTTGAGATGTTTTTGAATCCCTTACCAGACTCATAAGCGGCCACAATCTTCTTTCTGAGGGCATCACACAGCTCTTTAGATCTCACCATGGCGCTCAATTCAACACGTCAACAGTCAGGAGCACACTAAACTAAATCTGAGGTTTAAATAGGGCAAGGTTCCCTTAAAATGCTGGGTAACAATGTACTGATCATGTGCACCTGACATGATACACCTGTGTGTGATTTTGACAATTTTAAGTGCGATAACATGTGGGGGTGTCCTAATTTATTCCTCACCAGAAATCGCATTCTTTTTAAATTAAATTTCACATAAAGTTTTAAAAAGGCTTTTCTTATTTTTTAATTGTTTAGTTATATTATTTGGATGCCTCAGTATCATTAAAATGTATATTAAATATCCATATGTCCAAATGTATTTTAAAATTTACAGGCTTTCATAGGGTGTCCTAATTTTCTCACATGACTGTTTTTCCAAAGAAATATTTACACGTTACCATAGCGACCAGAGAGCATTAAGGGGCAGAGAAGAGGATGTTCCTCTCAATGTTTTTGGCGCATTTCAGGAGGACGCTGCTAACAAAGTTACACAATTACACAGTGAATTCACGTTTATTATTATATTTGCAAAATACCACATTTTTGTCTTGGTGGTATCATTTTATTTTGTTGTGTTTATCCGTGACACCTTAAAGGCCGTTCTGTGAAAATATTGTCCGACATTAAACTGGTTGGGGACCGCTGATCTTAATGACTGCAAGGTGCCCAAGTCCCATTGCTAAAGTAAACACAAATCATTACCCCTCCACCGCTGTGCTTGACAGTTGCTGATGATGAACTAATTGAGTAGATTTGATTATTGGCATCTGGCTAGCAAGTATAAAGTAGCATCAAATAGAAATAATCTAGTATTTCTAAAATACTTGATCTATAAGAAAAGATGGCAGCATTTTCTAAATGAAAACAGATTAGTGATACAACAGCAGGTTCCAATATTGTTTAAGGACAGTTTGTGTTTATGAAACACCTTCTGTTAGTCAGGTAAATGCTTTTAAACAGGAAATAATCATCTATTTTTTTCTTGTGTGTAGGAATAAAGCTGTCATCACTCACATACAGTACTATATAAAAACTATGCCTCATAATGCAAAGCACGACCGCACTCTTTATATAACCTCTTCTCTGTTTCTGATGTCCTTTCACTGAGTGTAAATATGGCAGTTCTGGCATTTTGTTTGGTCGCTTCATTATGAGTTATCTTCCCCATTAGCCATTTTGCTCAGCTGCAAAGTCTCCCTACCTGCCATCCAGCATTGTGCTAAGACAAAAAGTCAGTGCTGTGTATGCAAATATGACATTCAGCCATCTAGACTTCTATCCACTAATCTGATACATCAGCCTTGCAATCGAGCTCCTGGGGGAGCACAAAAACATAATATATGCTCATACACTGGAGGCAGTTAGGAGTCAAAACTCGTCAGGGCTGTCTCGTGATACTGGTGAAAAGCTTGGTGAGTTTGCGTGCACCAGCACGCGCCGTACAGGAAGCAAATGCCCACAAAGTAGATAAAACAGCACTAAAAACAAACAGGCCACTGAGACACGGAGCTGAACCGGTTGAGTGTGTGATAGTATGCTTAGTTAGCTGAAGAGAACAGCGCGCATATGGCTCGTTGATTATTGAAAAGTCTCTTGCGAACAAAGCGGTGCTGTTTCCATGGAGCTTATTGTGGAGGAGAGAGCATGCTTTGGCACTGCAGGGGGAGGTCCTAACAAAAACATGTAATGCTGTTAAGCATACTGTAATGAGTAATGCAATGTAATGCATGTTATAGCTGTTAGAGGAGCCTTGGAAACTCAAGTTTGTGAAGCCTACGCAGCATGCTGGCAAGAGTTTAAATTAGCGATTAAAAGTCACTGCGAGAATGTAAGATATTTCCTCGTGCACTTTGCAGAGACGTTGCTACTACTTTATACTCGATGAAGCATATAAATTCTTCATAAAGAATTCAGGCTTTGCTTTATTTTGGTTTGTTGTAGATGCAATTTTAAATGGATAAAACCTGTAAATCAGTCTTTGTCTAAAATCCCACAATTACAAAGTGATTTTAGACATTCAGACCCTTTGTTGTGCCACTCAATATTATCCTCTAGATGAATCTCGAAAGGCTTGGACACATTTTAGAAACCCTTATATATACTGTTCCTGCATTCAGACTGCATGGCAGGAAAAATAAAAAGTCCTGATACTTAAAAAAAACCTCTGTAAATGCCCACTATAAAGTTATCAAGGCATAAACTGGGGCAAAGATGTAAAAACACTTGTAAAGCTCTGGGTGTTGAGTAGTTCCAAGGAGGTTTCAATAACTGTGAAACTAGGTGTGGAAAAGAAGTTGTGAAATAGTTACTGTGGTTCTTGACTCAAAGTTTCCCATTCGGTGAAATTGTGTAACCAGAAGTCTCAGAAGAAGGAATTTTGAACACTTGTTTGTCTTTTTTGCATTTCTACTTTTCACTCGAGTACACTCAAGAAAGTGAAATTGGACAGTTGCTACATTTACATTTATTCTGCTTTCAAAATAATTTTATGTTTCTATGGTGAATGTAATTAAATTATGTACACTCTGCATGACATTCAACATCTTAACACCAGTTAAATTTATTCTAGTGAGATGCAATCTAGTAGGAGTTGTTAGGTGCCTGGACTCGTGAGATCATGTGACATTTCAAACCACAGGAGAATCAAGCATACACACACCAGGTGTATGCTATTGCTCTTTATTGTGGCCTAACCTGTCAAGGACAAAACATGAAGAAAATTCTGTATAAAACCCTGTAATCATAGCTTTCCTACTGTTTGCACAACATCTCTAAAGTCAGAAATATCCTGTCTCAGAGTGACGCTGAAAAACTAGTTCATGCATTTATTACTTCCAGGCTGGACGACTGCAATTCATTATTATCAGGATGTCCAAAAAACTCACTGAAAAGCCTTCAGCTAATCCAAAATGCTGCAGCAAGAGTACTGACAGGGACTAGAAAGAGAGAGCATATTTCTCCTGTTTTGGCTTCCCTTCATTGGCTTCCTGTTAAATCCAGAATTGAATTCAAAATCCTGCTCCTCACATACAAGGTCTTAAATAATCAGGCCCCATCTTATCTTAATGACCTTGTAGTACCATATCAGCCTATTAGAGCACTTCGCTCTCGTTCTGCAGGCCTACTTGTTGTTCCTAGAGTATTTAAAAGCAGAATGGGAGGGAGAGCCTTCAGTTTTCAGGCCCCTCTTCTGTGGAAACAGCTTCCAGTTTGGATTCGGGAGACAGACACTATCTCTACTTTTAAGATTAGGCTTAAAACTTTCCTTTTTGCTAAAGCATATAGTTAGGGCTGGACCAGGTGACCCTGAATCCTCCCTTAGTTATGCTGCAATAGACACAGGCTGCCGGGGGATTCCCATGATGCATTGAGTTTTTCCTTTCCAGTCACCTTTCTCACTCACTATGTATTAATAGACCTCTCTGTATTGTATCATATCTGTTATTAACCTCTGTCTCTCTTCCACAGCATGTCTTTTATCCTGTCTTCCTTCTCTCACCCCAACCGGTCGCAGCAGATGGCCGCCCCTCCCTGAGCCTGGTTCTGCCGGAGGTTTCTTCCTGTTAAAAGGGAGTTTTTCCTTCCTGCTGTCGCCAAAGTGCTTGCTCATAGGGGGTCATATGATTGTTGGGCTTTTCTCTGTATCTATGAAGCGCCTTGAGGTGACTTTTGTTGTGATTTGGCGCTATATAAATAAAATTGAATTGAATTGAATTGTTTTTACGTATGGAGTGACAGCTTGGTGGTCACTTAGTCCTGAGTTCAAATCCACAAACTGGCCACGGCCTTCTGGGTGGAGTTTGCATGTTATCCCTGTATTCGTGTCTCTCTGGGTACATGCAGTTAGTGAGGTTAGGTTAATGATTCTAAATTGCCCATAGATGTGAGTGTTAATAGTTGTACTATATATAGTTTCTCCCTACAATAGACTGGTGACCAGTCCAGGTTGTGCCCCACCTCCTGCACCCCGCGACCCTGATAAGGACAAGTGGAAAAGGGTGGATGGAGTGAGAGCTGTGTCCCAAATCCATTAAACTGGATTTATTGCATCAAATACCTTTGTTGGACTCATGTATTTTGCATGGGTTGAATCAATTCAATTAAATTAAGTTGGACTCCACTGCATTAAATGTGTTTATTCATCATTAATTAATTTAGCTGATCCAACTCTATTAAGTTGGAATATCGGAATTACATAATGCTAAAATGAAGCAATTTAATCACGTGGAAATTCTTTCCATGATTTTTTTTATGTTCATCCAAATAGTTAAAGTGTACTTATTGCACCACTGTTTTAAATGCGCCACAGCCTCCATGAACTCAGCTCTGCAGCTGCATTTAAAAGCAAACTAACATCAACTTTGATTTATGATGAAACTTTGAATAAATCAAGTCTCGCTCGAACCGTTCGGTTTAATCACCTGGATTTAGAGAGATGATTTCACAGGCTGATTGTCATTTTACATTCAGCAATCAGTGGGTCAAACTCCTACAAAGGTAAAAATTCAACTTTCAAGATGAAACAGAAGTTTCCTCTAAGTCGATCAGCAAAAAAAGCTAAAGTTGAAGGCAAGTGACTGGTTAAAAACAGGCCTCGCAGATAACCAACTAACTAGTGACAGAAGGTGTTATCCGGCCGTGTCAGGTGCTGAAAGATTTCAAAGCTGTAAGCATGTGCACATGCGGTGCTCAGGAAATGTCTGTGGGCTTTAAAGATACAGCAGAAGATAAAGCTTTTACCTCACGAAGAGTTCAAGTTGGGAGTAGAGGAAGCGTAGCAAGGCTCGTCGGGCTGTGACTTCAGCGTGACAGTCATTGACTACTTGTCCCTGATCACTCAGATACTCTCCGTTGATGCACTTGGTGCCAGTAGATAACGCCACCACCTGGGCGTGTCTCAGGTCCAGACCTGTTAAACAAATACAGACAAATGCTCACATTATTGCGGTTGTCATACGTTCCATTGACTACATTGATTCCTCAATCAATAAGCTTAATAGTAACCCTTAATATCAACAGCATGTCCTTTCTCACCTTTCGATCCGTAGGAGGCATTTTATCATTATTAAGAAAAAATGGTCAAACATGCACATCTCTGCTTTGATCTGACAAAGCAAAAGAGTGCCCTGCATGGTTTCCTTTAATCGCCCAATGATTATCAATTAAAAAAACAAAAAAAGAATAAAATAAATCCTATTTGCCCTGAAAGATGACAAATGACGAGACTAAATAATAGAGTTCCTCTGTGGCAATTTACCAGTAAAGAAAACCAATCACAAAGGACACATCCACATCCACAGAGCCTACAAGGCTTACTACCGCTCCTACAGACGAAATCAAGGAAGACTAGTCACTACAGAAACTATTAACAACAAAGTTTTAATCTTTACATACCCACCCTTTAGAAATCTGCACTGTAAAAAGGGCATAAAGCACGGCATCTTCCCTGGTTAGCAAGCTCCAAACTGAAAAAGACGTTTCAGTATTATCATTCCTGTTTCCTACTCATTTGCATTGATGTTAAGCTATCATTGGGTCACTGCAACAACATTAGCTTGTTGTGCAAGTCATCATGTTGAAAGAGAACAAAAACAGAGTAGGTGTGCTTCCCGTACATGCCCTCTTATTTACTGATAAACCAGTAGCAACAATGATATGGCCAATTCAGATGTTTCACTGCTGCTGTCACGGTCCTGGGTCAGTGACCCAGTGTTTTGAGTTTCTTGTGCCTCTGAGTTTTTTGTATTATGTTCTGAGTTCTCTTTGTTGTTCCAGCTTATTCTTTAGTGTAGTGTCTTAGTTTGGTTTTCTTGTATTCTGTTTAGTTCTCTGAGTATTTAGTAGCTGCCCTCTGTGTCTCTTTGTTGTTGGTGTTGTCTGTGTTTCTTAGTTGCTCTGTCTCTCCTAGTCTAGTTTGCGTCTATGCTAATTCCTGTTTTACTTTGAAGGTCTGTGTCTCATGTGAGTGTATCCTACTTTGCTCCCTGTCTCGTCAGTCCTGATTTCTCCCAGCTGTGCTCTCCTTCTGTGTCTCATTCCTCTCGTTACTTCCCAGTGTATTTAAACCCTGTGTTTCTCTGAGTCAGTGTCACGTCGTCCCTCTTGCTGTGTGGATCTCCCTGCGAGTTTTAGTTCATTGTTGCTTAGCTTAGCTTACTTTGTATGCTCATTTTTCTGTGACCAGCAAATAAAGCTGTGATTTTGAGTTCATCCCCTGAGTCTGTGAGTCCTCATCTCCTGCCCGCCACACAGCGTTTCATGACAGCTGCATCCCTATGCTGTCTAGCATGATGATACTACTTGTAAATATGTAGCGGCTAAAAACTTTAAAATCTACCTAGCTAGCAAGTACAGTTAAATATAGTATACTGCTACTCATTTTGGCTAACTCTAGGAGTTATCTCTACTTTCAAAACAAGCAGCTACATCTGTCAGTGTTTTTATAGAAATGGAGTTTGCAGGTTAGCAGTCCAGACAGCAAGGAAGAAATCTGCTGTATCCAGAATCTGGTTTTAAAAGTGCTAAAAAGCGACTGCATGGTCTTATCTAAAATTAACAGTATGGTGGAAGATTCATATTCTAACTCACTCGGTTTGGGATAATATGGCACAAAAGAGAGGTCACCCAAACAGAATTCCCAATAGCCACAAGAGAGATCAAAAAGCCATCCTGTCTCATGTTGGTTTTCCTTGAACAAAAAAGGAGCCTTTTCTTAAGTAAGGATTCAGGCCAGTGCAGGGCCATGTGACTGACAGATAGACAGAGGTGGTGCAGAGGAATGGGGGAGGAGGGCAAGTGGGGGTGGGGGCGCTGGATCAGCACGTTCACGGCTTGCCATTCCTTCCTTTCTGCCACAAATCTCTCCCATCGCCTCTGAAAGTCAGGCTTCGCTGGCTTCTGGCAGACCTGCAGGCATCGCCGGACCGGCACATGAGCTTTTATCAGCCTCGGCCCAGATGGCACTGCAGCGTTAGAGTCCTGACACCTTCAGTGATGAGGAGAAGGAAGGAGGGCAGGGGAGGAAAAAAAGGCTGAACGGGAGAGGAGGGTGCATGACTGTGTGTGTGTGTGTGTGTGTGTGTGTGTGTGTGTGTGTGTGTGTGTGGAGGGGGCAGTTATAGAAAAAATAGACCAGTAAAGAAGAAAGGAAAAGTCTACGTAAGGTAAATTAAACTTTTACTCTTGAAAGTAGAATACCTAAAAATACGTATTTGGCTTAAAAACTGAATGCATTAAAAAATGTATTTAAATATTGTTAAATGTGCTTTTTTATTTGCATCTACTATCTGTGGCAGTAGCCACAGTTTTCAATATATTTATAACATTTTCTTGGAACAAAACAAGTTCTAAAGTCATTGTTGACATATTATCATATTTTAGGTTAGCACATTTGAGGTCTTAGGAAAACAGCTGTTTATTTATGCAACTAACAGATACTTAGCAGCATTATTCACTGGGCCATGTGAATAAGTCCAATATTTACTGTTTATTGCTCATGTTTTGGTCTCCACCAGCTTCTACAGAATATATGGCTCTTTGGGAGCTAAATATTTCACTAGGCTTAACACGCTGGTTAGTTTAAGTAAGGACCTGTTCAACATCACAAAGAACTCTTTAAACTGAGTTTGTTATGGGAGCTTCTGTTTCCTTGACTCTTATGGTGAGTCAACATTTGTTGCCATTCAAAATACAGCAGTAGAATTTTTTCAGGTGAAGTGAATAACACTGATTATCTCTTCATGATGCCACCTGTTAGCGGGTGGGATATCGGGTTGCTGACCCCGTCCCCTGCGGAAAAATGCCAAGAATGACCATGTGAGAACTGGACATGAGCAACAGAGGAAGTTTTCCTGGCCTGACAAATTACCTGGGGAACACCTGGCACCAAGATGCCAGACTATGGGAAGATGGCAACTCAACAGAGGTGTGATGCTTTGGGCAATGTTCTGCTGGAAAACCTTGGGTCCTGCCAACCGTGTTGATGTTACTTTGACACGCACCACCTACCTAAGTATTGCTGCAAACCGTCCACACACTTTCATGGAAACGGTATTCTCTGATGGCTGTGGCGTCTTTCAGCAGGATAATGCACCCTGCCTCAAAGCAAAAATGGTTCAGGAATGGTTTGAGGAGCACAACGCATCTGAGGTGTTGGCTTGGCCTACAAATTCCCCAGATCTCAAACCAGTCAAGCATCTGTGGGATGATACTTTAAGTCCACTTCCATAACTTAAAAATTAGATTCCACAATACACTTTTAGGGTTGCATTGGAGTCCATGCCTCGATGGATCAGGGCTGTTTTGGTGACAAAAGGGGGACCAGCACAAAAAGTTATGCCTGATCAGTGTATATTTCAGCTGCTCAGAGATAAAAAGACAATGATGTTCAGTTTACTGCTCGCAAAAAACAAGCTCTTTTGTGTAAACTGGTCATTAACATAATTTGGTGTGTGTAGTTTCAGAAACACATAATCCTGTGCAATTTGATGTAATCAGTTTTCCCTGAAAAAAGTAGGTTTAAAATTCTGCACTATTACAGTATGAAGACTGTACAATCCTAAGAAAAACAGTATTGTGAGTTCAGCCATTGACATTCCCTGTAAGCAATGCAGTCCAACCCTTTCTCAGTGATAAAGCAAGTTCAAAAAGGTAACAGACTCTCCCAATTTCATTCTCCTGCTTTTCCTTGCCGTTCCACTTTGCGATTGTTTAGATCAATTTTGCAGTGGATAATTTCTGCAGCGCTGCTTGCTACCCTCCCATGAAATTGGCACTGAGGTTGCCTTCAGTTTGCAGGAGAAAGAAGAGGAGGGGGGAGGACAAGAAATGAATGAAAGAGAGAGAGAGAGAGAGAAAGTGGGAGAGGCAGGCAGAGAGCCCACAGGCAGTATGCTGTTTTTAAACCAGGAATAATCAGCTGCATCTCACAAGTACAAAAAGAGATGGTCGAAAGGATCGAGGTAGAGGCCTGAGGCACTCCTCACACAAATACATCTGTTGATTACTGGTGATTCAAAGATGTCACACCTCAGGATAACAGCACTTTCAAAAAGCATGTACATCAGAGCGAGACCTGGAACTGCTCATTATAGCAGCTGCACTACACTAGTCAGTGCCTGTCAGAGCCCTTTAACTGGAAAACATAGCTCACACCGCCTCACTATAGCAACCCAGAAGGTAAACACACTTTTTGACGCCACATAGAGCTAAGACCCCTCCCCCCTCCTGCAAAGCCCTCAGTACATACAGGTATGTTTTTTTAATGGTATTTTGATTACTGCTCCTGAACTTGACTTAGCCTACATGGAGGGAAAAGTGAGGTAGGAGGAGTGGTAATAATCAAGCAAAGCAGTGCAATTTCCCTGTCAAGAATTAAAGGGAATGTGTGCAGGCCTGCCAGGTCAAAGTGTGGGAAAATTGCACTCGTATTCAAGTGATTGGCACCCAGACAAATCATATTCACGATTATTACTGGCGTCATTTGAGGTCAAGTTGGGCAGTTTAACTTATTTGGCTGAACACTGTGGTCAGCTGTGTGCAGTGTTGGGTAAGTTACTTTAAAATAGTAACTTAGTTACATTACTAGTTACTTCTATCAAAAGTAACTCAGTTACTTCAAGTTACTCGTTACTTTCAAAGTAACTAGTTACTAGGGAAAGTAACTTTGGTTTTACTCAGAATTCTCTTGTTAATGTGTTGCTTCCATAACTTTGGCAGTCTTCTAGCTTGCTTACTTGCCACAAGTGCACTGAGCCACCTACCAATAGAAAGGAAAAGATAATACATATTTCCACGAGAGAAATCCCACGCCTGGACCGTCATTGACTGCTGCCATGATTCTAGCCTACGTCACAGCGTCATGTGCGCCTTTTACATCCAACACAAAAAACTGCAGTCGTGGTGCTTTGATTGTACTCAGAACTCGGAAATTCTGCCTTCTGAATAGGAAGATGTAGGTAACACCAGACTGCAGATGAGCTGCATACAGGGCTGGACGGGGACAAAAAATCGGCCCGGGCGTTTTGACTAGAGACCGGCCCACCATTATAGGAAAAATCATAAAGCCTTTGAATGAAAACAAACGCTGTTGTGACAGTGATGTTCACTGTTTTGATGGTATATATGCATCAATCGTTTGTTGTAAGATTCAGATAATTATTTTTTAAAAGCTAGACATTTTAAATGAGAATAAGAAAGAAAAGTATTTATTTGTGCCCACCTCTCCCTGTTAATGCCCCACCTGGCGCCCCTGGCAAAACTTTGCTAGCTCTGCTCCTGCACAGTTACCAGCTGTCAGCTACCTAAAAAGGATCCTTTTTAGGTAGCTGGTTTCCTCTTTCTGGCGCAAAGTGGGCGATAAACAAACAAGAGAGCCGATCAGCTGATCATTGATCAGTTTTCATGATTGAAGTAGAAACGGGAGAGGGAGGGGGGAGAAAGAGAGAAGAAGAGGCAGCTGTGCAGCAAACACAGAATAACTCCAGCTTTGTGCCTTTTTCAATGTAGCCGAATTACGGGACCAACTGTTCCTTTTCACCTCAATAAGAAACGCGTAATATTTTCTCTGAATACCAGACGGGACGGTTGGCAACTCTAATAACTTATGAACAAAATAAAGTTCAACATCATTAACTTCATAGCACCCACCCAGCTGTATAGAAACTCCGTCATGCTAGCTAGTACGCAGTACGGAAAAAGTCAGAATAACGAAAATAAACTGCACCTAAACTTGGTTTATATCTGACCCAGATAGACTGCAGGTCACAACTTCTTACCTGAAGTTCAGTTCACACTTGGACCGGCGGCCGCCTCGGGTCTCTTTTCCTTCTCTTCCACCTGCTGCCTCCAACACTTGCTAATGTTATTGAATCTGTGGAAGCTCTGCGATAGCCACCACACGAAGTAACGAGTAACGACCAGTGTTGGGTAAGTTACTTTAAAATAGTAATTTAGTTACATTACTAGTTACTTCTATCAAAAGTAACTCAGTTACTTCAAGTTACTCGTTACTTTCAAAGTAACTAGTTACTAGGGAAAGTAACTTTGGTTTTACTCAGAATTCTCTTGTTAATGTGTTGCTTCCATAACTTTGCCAGTCTTCTAGCTTGCTTACTTGCCACAAGTGCACTGTGCCACCTACCAATAGAAAGGAAAAGATAATGTGCATATTTCCACGAGAGAAATCCCACGCCTGGACCGTCATTGACTGCTGCCATGATTCTAGCCTACGTCACAGCGTCATGTGCGCCTTTTACATCCAACACAAAAACTGCAGTCGTGGTGCTTTGATTGTACTCAGAACTCGGAAATTCTGCCTTCTGAATAGGAAGATGTAGGTAACACCAGACTGCAGATGAGCTGCATACAGGGCTGGACTGGGACAAAAAATCGGCCTGGGCATTTTGACTAGAGACCGGCCCACCATTATAGGAAAGATCATAAAGTCTTTGAATGAAAACAAACGCTGTTGTGACAGTGATGTTCACTGTTTTGATGGTATATATGCATCAATCTATCAATCCTTTGTTGTAAGATTCAGATAATTATTTTTTAAAAGCTAGAAATTTAAATGAGAATAAGAAAGAAAAGTATTTCTTTGTGCCCACCTCTCCCTGTTAATGCCCTACCTGGCCCCCCTGGCAAAACTTTGCTAGATCCGCACCTGCACAGTTACCAGCTGTCAGCTACCTAAAAAGGATCCTGGTGTTATCTGTCTCTCAGAAACAGTTCATAACTTCCCTTCAACTCATTCATGTCACCTAAAAGGTAAACCTGTTTCTCCATCACCTGTTCAGCTCTGATGATTCAGTAAGGACATCTCCTGGTTTCATGTTTCCCTCTCACCAGATAAACAAACCGACATCATGACCAGCAGCTTTACAGCTGTGGCTCCAGCAAACATCAGCTGATACTAGAAATTAATATTAAATAAATTCTAACAACAGCTGATCAAGCTTAAACGTGCTGCTGTTGTTTAACGCGACATCGGCTGGTTTCCTCTTTCTGGCGCAAAGCGGGCGATAAACAAACAAGAGAGAAAAGCCGATCAGCTGATCATTGATCAGTTTTCATGATTGAAGTAGAGGGAGGGGGAGAATGAAAGAAGAAGAGGCAGCTGTGCAGCAAAGACACAGAATAACTCCAGCTTTGTGTCTTTTTCATTGTAGCTGAAGTCCGGGACAAACGCGTAATATTTTCTCTGAATACCAGACAGGACGGTTGGCAACTCTAATAACTTATGGACAAAATAAAGTTCAACATCATTAACTTCATAGCACCCACCCAGCTGTATAGAAACTCCGTCATGCTAGCTAGTACGCAGTACGGAAAAAGTCAGAATAACGAAAATAAACTCCACCTAAACTTGGTTTATATCTGACCCAGATAGACTGCAGGTCATAACTTCTTACCTGAAGTTCACACTTGGACCGGCGGCCGCCTCGGGTCTCTTTTCCTTCTGAGTCCCCTTTCCCTCATCCACCTGCTGCCTCCACCACTTGCTAATGTTACAGAATCTGTGGAAGCTCCGCGATGCCACCACACGAAGTAACGAGTAACGACCCTATCTAAATCCCAGTAACGACTAACGCGTTCCTGATTTTGGCATAATAACTAGTTACCGTGCTTGTTACCACAATAATAACGTAGTTACTGTAACGCGTTAGTCCCAACACTGGCTGTGTGGCATATCACTGCTTCGTGTGTCACAAAATGGCTCGAGTGCTGTTAAAGTGAGTTAATTTCATTGGTCTTGATTGGTGTCAGTATCCGTGACTAAAATGTTCCTTTTCCTAATGACCTTGTGACCTCGAGTGTGCCACAAACTGTCCCGCACATGCAAATTGTGCACCATTAACTGCTTGTTTGGGCCACTTTGGCCGGTGCCTCCTTCAACAAAGCAGAACATTAAGTTCTTCTACTGTATCTGAAGTAAAGACTAAAGAGACAGAGCTAACAGTCTCCAATGAGCAGGAGCTCTTTCGCCACAAAAGGAAATCAATAGTGAGGTACTTTTTTATGCTGAACCAGGTTGTTTTATTTTTACATCTCAAAGTAAGTCAACACATTTATCAAAAAGCTACTGTATGCACTTCCTGTGTGTTTATGCTTAATGCTGCATTACTTTCAACCCACAATATGGTCCATTCCACTCGGGTCTGTCTCCATGTTGGCAAAATGGCACCTCACCACCAGGCTGCATCACACTACATTACACAGCACTGCGGCAGACTGCGGGGCAGTTGTTTAGGCTCTTAGATGGCACAACTTCACTAAATTCACATTTTGCTTTACGAAGGCAGGACTGTGTTTAAAAGAGGCTGGAAAACAGTGTGGTTCAGTCAGGTCATCGGCGCCAACAGTGACACACACGGGGAAAAAAACAAGCTTGCAGTTTCACTCAGTGTATAGGTGCTGAGCTGTGATGTAGGCTTTTCAGTACACCAAAGTGTTTTCTGCCAGCTGAAAATTCAGAGTGTGTTGGAGGCAAAGCGTTTTTGTTTTTTTAGCTTTGGCACTTTTGTTGCTATGAGGCGGAATAAGTAGCATGTACCTGACTCCAGTTTGTCCAGCTCGATTGGCAGACCAACAATGAAGAAAATATTCCTTTATGCATCATTTTTTTCCATCAACATTGTGATTTCGGAGATTTCATTTGGTATGGGCTCGAATACTCAGGGAGCTGCTGTACTGTAGCTCATAACAACAGGAGAAGTAAGATGTGACGGGTGGTTAGCGTAATGTTTCTCCATTGTTTTAGAGGAGGTTATGGAAGTACGTACAGAAATGTGGTGATTTAAATACTGGTTTATTCTCCCCTACAATGACTGAGCAGATTTCTTGTTGGATGAATGGATTAAAGTAAAGCCAAGTTGATTTCAGTGGAAAAATGTTCTTATCCTAGAGAGTCGACTAATCAATAATCGCTTTGTAAGAAATACAAGTAAGCGAAAGTGACACTGAAATATAATGAAAACTTTGTCATCACCAGAAAGTATCAAAAATCAATCTGTACTTTTAGTTCAATTAAAACATTTAAAGGAAAAACTTCACTTTCTCTGTAACAGAGGGTTTGTAAAGTGCTGTAGTGTTATTTTTGGAGTACAGGATCTGAATACTCATCTGCTGGAGTTCCTAAATAAACCTAATGAAACCTAAACCGACTGTCAGCGAGCTGCTGTGAATTATTCCTGAAAATATAAGACTTCAACAAAGAAAGCTATTACATGTTTGAAGTGAAAAGTGAGCACAAATTGCTGAGGATACTTTACAGGCAATAACTATAAGAAACCACAGGGAGTGACATGACCGTGAACTTTGCAATGATCCATTATTATACATGCCAGCTGCAACTCAAAGACACTGGAAAGCGATTATCAGAATCCCTTTATTCTCTATGGTTATAAAACAGGGAAAATGTTTCTTAATAAGCCACCCATTATCTCTGAGCACCATAACGCAGACGTTAAAACATTTTTTTCTGAAGCAGACTAAGCTCTCAAGGTCAACTTTTAGTCAACTCATTTATATGCCATTTAGGTTGTGCTTCATGAATCCTATCTTTCATGTGTTCTTTCATCACAAGATGTTGGGTGATTACGCTGAATGTCATCCAAACCGTGTCGTCTGAATCGCAGCAAATCTCTGCAAATGCTCAGCAGCAGGGGAGAGGAAAAGGAAAAAACACGCACACACACAACTTGGCACGAGTAGAGAACGCACCCTGTTGAATCTTTATTAGCTTTAACAGGAAATCGCTCTCAACATATAAGGCTGTCTTTGTGGAATGCTGCTGGAGCTCTCAAATTCTCGCTCTGTTGTCGGACGTGATTGTTAAATGTTAAAATTGCAACATCCATAAAACCAGATTAGGAGTAGAGAAATCCTTATTTGAAAATGGATACGGAGACTTCAAACCATAGCTTAACTTGTAATCAACTTGCTTGAAACCCTTTGTTATCGTCTCTTCTCTCGTCCCTGGGGTAAGCCTCGGAGGACGACTTTCTCACTCCATCCCAACAAACAAATTTGAAGAAAGAGGAAAGGAGGAAAAGGGTGTGCTTCTTTTTTAGCATCTTTCTATGAGCACTGTTTACCATCACCAGACAGCGATTCAGATTGATTCAAATGAGATTTTCCACACTTTCTGACGATGCGTTCTGGCACTTTACTTTGGTAGTCGTCTCACAACTCTCAGCCTGGTGGTGAGGCTAATCTCACTCAGGTTGAAGCTCAAATGTCTCGGTGGGACTCCTGCAAGGGCGGGGGAGGAGGGTTCGTTCTCTGTCTATGGTTAAAAGACGGACCCTGATTAATATTCTCGAGGCAAAAGCCACGGAGACATGGAGAGAGGCAGAAAAGCAGGGCAGGGTGCAGAACAGGACTCCCCAGTGTTCCTGTCAAGTTTGGTGTCTGACTGCACGGATTCTGGCCACCACACTGCTGCCACCGCCGCCTTACTGCGAATACTCGGCAGCCCTATGTCTGGATCTTTGAAGATAATGTGTGCTATTAATAAACAAACAGAAGCAATTACTGGGAGGGAGAGGAGAGGGTTTGGATTAGGTCAGGACGAGCGCCGGCCTCACTTTAGTCTAAACTGATGAGCTGCTGCACTCCAAAGACAGTTGAGATACCAATCCCTTCTCGCTGACCCCTGCACACCCACAGCCTGCAGCCACAGAGCCAGATAAGACACCTGTGTGTGTCTGTGTGTGTCTGTGTGGTCATTTTTTATATTACAGTAGATCCCAGAAAGAGCGAAGGCCCGGTGTTTCGTACCATGACTTTTACTATATATCTTCTCATATAGCATTGCTGCATAAGTTATTTATCTCAATTTACGTGTGCCTTTCATTTCTTGGAGTTGAGGTTATTGTTTTATTTGCTGATAAGTGAAGAAAATATGTCAAAATTTGGCTCATTCTTTTTTTTTTAGTTAATAATTGATCCATTACTTTTTTTAATGATTTTTTTTCTTTAAATGATAAAAAACATCCCAAAACAAAACAGGTTAGGTTAGGTCAGGGGTCGGCAACCTTAGGCACGTGTGCCACAGTTGGCACGCGAAGGGTTAACTGATGGCACGACCATAGCTGGACTGGCCATCGGGCATACCGGGCATTTGCTTGATGGGCCGATGATTTTTTAATTTTTTTTTGTAACGGTATAAATGAAAGGTGGTGGATTGGCCAGATGCTGGCGGATGTGTAAAAATAACTCAGGTGTTTGATGGTGGCTATGGGGGAGCTTCCACAGATTCAGTAAAATTAACAAGTGGTGGAGGCCAGCAGGTGGATGAGGGAGAGGGGAGGCAGGAGGAGCAGACACCCGAGGCGGCCACTCGTCCGAGTGTCAGGTGAACTGAACTTCAGGTAAGAAGTTATGACCTGCAGTCTATCTGGGTCAGATATAAACCAAGTTTAGGTGGAGTTTATTTTCGTTGTGCTGACTTTTTACAATCAGTTACAAAAACTTGTACTGCGTACTAGCTAGCATGACAGAGTTTCTGTACAGCTGGGTGGGTGCTTTGATGTTACTGATGTTGAACTTTATTTAATTCATAAGATTAGTTAGTAGAGTTGCCAACCGTCCTGTAAAAAGACAGAATCGTCCCGTATTGAGAGAAAATATTGCGCGTTTCGTGTTGAGCTGAGAAGGGACGCAGTTTGTCTAGGATGGAAAAAGAAACAAAGCTGGATTTATTCTGTGTCTTTGCTGCACAGCTGCCTCTTCTTCTCTCATTCTCTCCCCCTCCCTCTCCTGTTGCTACTTAAATTATGAAACTGATCAATGATCAGCTGATCAGCTTTTCTCTCTTGTTTGTTTATCGCCCACTTTGCGCCAGAAAGAGGAAACCGCCGGATGTCGCGCTAAACAACAGCAGCACGTTTAACAGCAACAGCTAACAGCTAAAGCTAGCATATCCCAACAACAATTTTCCGTAACAGACAATGACACACAAGCTAACAGCAGAAATGCACACCATCAGATAAAAGCTAGGAACGTTCAAGACAAAGTTCTTTGGTGCGATTAACCTTACATTTATGTAACGCAGTTACAGTTTCTCTTATAAACACGGGTGCACATAAGTGGTCTGCAGGTGCGCATTCGCTGTTAAAATAAAAGACGCGCACCAGATATGAAGTTGCAACGTGCGTTTGCGTACATATAAAAGGCAGTGTTTTTGTCCGCTAGAGTGGGATTTTCACGGCATATTCTGCACCACATCTCTGTGCTTTCATCATTTGTTTAAAGCCAGCTCACCTCCTGCAACCACTTTTCCGAGAATATGCGCTTCTTTTGCGGTCGGACTTCTTCTGACATTTCTTTGGAGGTGGAGGAACACCAAAGTAATTGCTTAAAGTAGCTTGCTTCTTCGACATCTTTAAGTTCTAATCAAATGTCTGTCCTCGTCCAGAAAATCTTATGTACGCAAACGCGCTTTGCAACTTTTTATCTGGTGCGCATCTTTTATTTTGACAGCGAATGCGCACCTGCGGACCACTTTTGTGCACCCCTGCTTATAAAACACAGATTTAGAAACAGCTTACTTTGTATAAACTTAATGCGAGATCATCCTGGCGTGGATGTGTGCCATGCAACTCTATAGAATTATTATTTTGCGGAGTGCGTGTGGAATATGCTGAAGCAGAAATAACACACGTCTGTGTGTGGGAGGCCCCGATCGCCTACAACAAACAGCACTCCTGTAAGACAAAGATGTAGTCATGTAAATGTCTAGTAATGGAACTCATTGTTTCACACTTTAGGAGAAAAGCAGATTGAAGCCTCCTACTTACTGTTCCTTCACTGAGTCACTCCGTCAGGTTTCAGATTAAGGTGATCTAGTTAAGATTCCCACTGTGACATCTGGAACTCCTGTCAAAGCTCCTTGAGCACTGAAAGTCCAGTATGCAGTGAGGATGACTGACACTCACTACCATGTCTCATTCTCCTCAGAGGCTCTAAGCAGTCAATAATTCATCAGGAAGGTATACTCTTATGCATGGGTGCAAGGTACAGCATGGAGTGGAAACTTTCTCCCTCTTCCCACCCTCAGTTTGTCATTTCTTTCTCAACCTACAGTCCCTTCCCCATCCCTTCCTTGTTCTCCCTCCTTCACTCACTAAACCCCCCCCCCCCCCACACACACACACCTTGCTGTCTCAATTTATATTGCACCACTTCAATAATTCAAAGTGATATATAAAAGTCAATGAAATTTGCCATACCTCGGGTCATTACGATGCCTGCCAGGGATTTGTGCCGAGCGTGCACAGGACTGCAGCCGCCCACCAGCGACCGGTACTTCTCCCTCACCAAGTGGAATATTGAATCAGCAAAGTCCTGAAAAACACAATCGCTCCCTTAATTTCTACTGGACACAATCTGTGGAGACCGACTACCCAGGTTTAAATTTGCTGCACTTGGTTAACCTGTTCAGGTAAACAGAGTGAGGTTTAGGGAGATTATCCTAAAAACCTACTTACCTGTTTGGCTATGAGTGCATAGAGATCATCGAAATGCTCGAGGCATCGGTATAAAAAAAGATTTCCAACAGTAGCACACAGCAACTTGATTATTATTGAAAGGTTTCAGCTGGAAAGCTCATCACACAGTATTATTAAATCAATGATACCTGATAGCCATGCGTGTTTTAGATCTTAGATGATGCATTTAATCTGTATATCCTCATCTGGTTGTTAAAGAGACACAACATGCACATTTTGTTAAGCTCTTCCCTACTTAACCTTCCCGCTTTCATTGAGTAGCCGTTAACTTTAACAGCAGAAGAGTTGGCTATATGCTGTCATTTACTCATTATCGTTTCTGCCAGCATATCCCAAAATAAAAGCCACTTGTCCCAGACCCCATTGTTTCCTGTCTGACTTCACTGGAGTGCACGATCGTGCTGGACACCATTTTTCAGTTCTCATTTCCTCCACCATCTGCCATTTGGAGCACCTCTAAAGACTTGCTGTTTTTGCTTCTCGGTCTGACCGACATTGCACATGCTGATTTACTGGAGATAAAATGCAAAGTATGAAATAAAACTGTGCTCTCTCTACGTACATTTACCCCTCCACCTCCGACTCAACACTTCTCACCAGACATCCACTAAATCCACACTGTTCACCAGATGTTTGCCGAGACATGGGCACGGTTTTCGCACCCTTTGGAATTTTTAATGCTCTTTACTCGAGTAGTAATTAAGGGCTTAGTCTCCAAGCAGTCTCCATGCCAACTGTAGAGCGCAAACGGATCACTGGGAGATGGCAACAGAGTGGCAGTGGAGTGGGCCTTTCGGACAGATTGAAGCCCGCAGTGGCTAAAAGGACATCAACAGATGCCACAGTAACAGACGTACAGAGTGAGAGAGGAGCGGAGAGATTAAGGGCAAACAGAAAAAAAAAGGCGAGGAGAGCAAATGAATGAGCATATTGCACATTATAGCCCTCGTCAAGGCTGTGAAATACTCTCACAGTAGGAACTGGCGGTGGAGGTGCTCACAGCTTGTGTTGCGGTGGGTGGCGTGTGGGTGTGTATGTATGGCATATTGGTGCTTTGACACCGGTGTCAGCCCGAAGCTTTTTCGGCGAGTAGAACAGGAAGGAGCAGTGAAAAGTCATCATGGTCAATAACTTAGCATTGAGGTCCTCAGCTGACGGTTGGGTGACAGGTCAAAATTGAGGCGAGTCTCCTTATTTTTAACAACAGACAACAAATACAAGAAGAAAAGACACATTTCCTCTACCGCTATTTACTTGATGCTTGGCTAACATTTCACTGTTACTCGGCATTGCTGCCAGTTTTCGGTTTTACGGTCAGCGGCAATGATCAGTAAACATCCTCATTCCAGATTCAGCTCTGAAATATAGTTATCAGGCATATTTTGCTTTGTCATGCCAAAAGACATTTTAAAGCCAAGAAACTCTTTACGAGACAGCCCAAAACCAAATAAACAGTTTGGGACATGGCCTATGACAATAATGTTTTACATGTGTCAGAAGTGAATAAACAAATATACAAAAATGCCTCTTTTTTTCAATTCAAGACAGTTTTAAAGGTGCAATAAGTAGAATATGTGGGGTGGCTGTAGGTAAGGAGGTACAGCTGGTCATCTACCTATCCAAAGGTTGGTGCTTGGATCCCTGGCTGCTCCTGTATGTATCCTACGTATCCTTAGGCAAGATACTAACCCCAAATTGGTCTCTGATGCATTCATTGGAGTATGAACACATGTGTATGTTAGATAGAAGACACTTGAATAAGACATGCTATATAAAGAGCTTTGAGTGCTCAAGTAGAGTAGAAGATTGCCAGTGCATTTACAATTCATCTTATATTACTCTAGACAGTCTGCACTGCCAGATATTGCACACAGTCAACCCTCATGATGATCTACTGGAACAACTGCACAAAATTTTGGACTGTGCCTCCAGTCCAAAAGAAAACTGGCTCCATCATGGCCGTTTGCCAAGAGTTTCAGCCAACACAACTACTTGGTTTACAACACGAGCAGCAGAAGGTCAGAATTATAGAGTCGTTAAAAAAGAAGAAAAACATCTCTGGCCTTTCTTTCATGTTGGACAAACACATAGCAAGGGTAGCATCCACAGTCTGATAGATATCCAACCATTTTCTGTTGCTTATCCGGGTCTGATCTACAGGGCAGCCCTTCTTCTCCACAGCCACCCACCCCAGCTGATGAGGGGACACCAAGCCATTCCCAAGTCAGCTGAGAGATGTAATCCCTCCAGTGTGTCCTGGGTTTGTATGTCCTCCTCCATTAGGACATGCTGGAAACACCTCACCTAGGAGGCATCCTACCCAGATACTTGAACCTCCTTAGCTGGCTCCTGACGTGGAGGAGTAGTGGCTGTAGTCTGGGATCTTAGGCTGCAATTCTGATTTTTTGATCAAATCCGATTCTTTTGTCTGCTTGTTCACACTACAAATAAAATGTGACAGCAAACGCGCTCTAGTGTGAACCCGCATGCACAAAAGAAGACGTCACACATAACGCTCTCTGTTTAGACACAGACCAAACAGTATTGTTTGACTGATGGACCTTAATATAAAGACTTCGGACTTTACGTTTCCCAATTTTGCTTTAAGTTATAAAGTCATTTTGTTATTTACATTTGGCCTAATAATGATCCTTATTGCTGTTTTAGAGAGGAGGAGGAGGTGCTTCAAAGGATAGTTGTTTTCTGTCAGAATCTGCAGATTATACAGTACAAATAAAATGTTCATGTTTCTCCAACGTTGTCTTTCCAACAGTTTCACTGACATCTACACTGGATGGCCAGGAAGCGTTCACGATGTCTTATCGGGCACTGATAATTGGCGTCTGTCTTGTGTAGGTGACGTAAAAGACGGATTTAATGCGACCTGACCGTTCAAACAGCAGTCGCTTTCTAAAACATCGGATATGTATCGGATTCAGTACCACATACGAAAGTGACCCAGGTTGGATTTGAAAATATCGGATTTGTGCCGTTCACACTGTCATACCATGATCGGATATGGGTCGCATAGGGTCAAAAAAGTCGGATTTGGTGTGCTTTCGCCTGCAGTGTGAATGTAGCCTTATTCTTGAGGTCACTATCCAGAGCCTGCGGCCATAAATAACAGGAATACAGACTGACCAGAACAACCAGCTTCAGTCGATCTCTCTACAACAGCGCTCCCCAACCACGAGAGTTGAGGCTCGGGGGTGAAATTTATGGTTTTCAGGGTTTTTATCGGTTTTTATCGTTATTTTCTTTTATTGTTTTTATCGTTAACTCAGTTTCCCTGGGTCTTTTCCCGTGTGTTATGAATAAATCTTCTTTTTTTTTGGTACTGGTACTGGTTTTATTTTGTTGGATTTACCCGTGACTCCTTAAAAGCCGGTTCGTGAAAATATTGTCCGACATAAACCGGTCCGTGGCGCAAAAAAGGTTAAGGACAGCTGCTCTACATCACAGCATAAAGCTATAGAGGAGATTTCTTCACTTTCTTCATTTTATCAGTCGCTTCAGATCATTTTTCAAGGTCTTAAACAGACACATTTACTGTAAGTAGCTTTAATCCACTTTTAAACTAACAGTCTGCACCTTTAATACGCACAGCCCTACTCAGTGACCTGCAGCATGTGTGGAATAACAGTAATTAGTTTCCCTGTTAAAAAAATCCAACCTTTTGTGCTGTTGTTAATAGGAAACAGCTGATACTCACTAATGTCAGCACAGCAGATGGACATTCAGTCTTTTTCTTTCACTTTATCGTTAATATGAATAACTATAACCATATGGTTACATAGTTACGAATATCTACAATTATAACTATATTAACTGTACAACAATACTGACAGCTGTTGCTGTAAAACCATCAAAGTTTACAAAGGAGGGACGAATGAATGACTCCATTAAAACCTGTTAGATGTTACGCGGTGAGGGTGAAATTCTGTTTTTAGTTTACTCTTCCACCACTTTTGCAAAAGACATAATAATGTGTAACAACTAACAAACACATAATTTGTGTAAATTTATCAATCGCCCGTAAAAATAATCGCACCTACGAGCGTTATTTGGGAGCGCTGCTAACAAGCTATTTTGTCCTGTTTAGTAAATCTGACACTGACAGTCTAAATGTGATACCTGTAACGGGTGGAACACCTGTTGTGTAGTGAATGACCTGCAGAGGGTGTAAAATAAAAAGCATAAATCTCACATGTCAGAATAACAAGTTTCTACAGCAATAAAGAAATAAAGAACAACCTGGTAACAATGTGTTGGTTTGTTTTTTTTAATAATATGCTTGAAAAATGAACTAAACATATAATTTCATGTGAACACAGTCATTTGCTTTGCCTTGTATAAAATGTCCAGTAAGACTTTGTGGATGTTGTCCTTTAAAAAACACAAAGTTAGAGCAAAGTGTGGATATTTGTTATTCATTAAATGTTGAGTAAAACCAACAAAAATATACATCACATAGATTTTTGCCAAAAGACAAGGAAATTTACTGATAATTCTGTAATATTTGGCAACATTTCTGTCAATTTATTCTGAGTTTATAATTAAAATTCCACAGTTAAAATAATCCCTAGTATGTAGAAGATTACCAAGAGAAAACCGGCCTCGCTCTGCCACGAGTCCTGCAAAATGTTCTGATTCTACACGCAGTAACAAAACCTGTGGGGGAAAAAACACTGCCTTGGTTCTTGCTCCTGAAAGTGACATCCAATTAATTTGAACAGAATCCTGCTTGGCTTGGCAGCGTCAGCTGGTGTCGGGCACATTCTGAACCCAGAGTCAAGTCCTCCATCCCTCCTAAAGGCCTTTTCATTGATGACATTACAGAGGTGAGAGAACGTGGCAGCTCGGAAAGGCCCGGAGAGCAAAGGTGGAATAGACCCTGGCAAACAGCCCAGCTTTTTGTCCCTCCCTCCTGCTTCTTCCTCCTCCTCCAACTCTCCTTTAACTCTCTCTCCTCTCATTTCTGTCACTCTCTCTCTCTGTCGAGTCATCTTTCCTCATTCTCGTCTCATCTTTTTACCTCCTTGCCTTTTCATTCCTTTCCTCTCTTCCTTTTTCCTCCTCCTGCTAACTCTGTCTCTCAGGTTGGTTTGTGATAGAGGGCAGTGATGTGCCGACTGTGATTCAGAACCTATAATTTCCACATGGAAACAGCATAATCATGAACCTAATCTGCATCACCCGACTGAACAGAAAAAAGGCCTCAGCCTCCTTCCTGCATTCTCTTTTCTCTGTTTATATTATTAAATATCTAAATACATACCTCTGTCTGTACGGTGTCCCCCTATCATTTTCCTCACATTGGCACACGCATACACACACTCATTCCTCAGTGGGGGAGTTGAGTGCCACCTTTAGTGTGGGCCTAATGTGGCAGAAAAACGGGGCCAAGGATCTCACTCCTCGGTCAGGGAGAACATCAGTTCGGCCTGCCGCACAGCGAGAAGGAGGACCGGCTGGCTTGCTTTCGGATCAACATCAAGGTTAGCGCCGCTCCTCTACAGCTACGTTTGGGAATTTCGTATTCAAACTCTGTCTCAGGTAACTGATATAAACTGCAGTCTGAATGCACCTCAGGAAACTGCTGTAGTGGCTGTTGTGTTGCTCAGCCCACCTGGTGTCTTTGCCGCATTAGTTCTGACCAATTTACTTGGCAATTCCTCCGGGCATCCCGAGGGTGGAGAAAACAAGCAACGGCGGTTATTTAGTAACATCTGCAGCTGCGCACGATGAAATTTACTGCCGTAATATCACAATCAGCTCGAATCAGGGGGAGCTGAAATTAGCAAAATTAAAGCAAAATTTGAAAGAAACAGTGACCTCTGACTCCGTCTGGTCTGACTGAAATCCAAGTCGCACTCAAGCCTGTTTGTAACTGCATCAGTTAGCAACATTTGGCAACCCTCTAGCAACCAGTCGAGCACTGATATGCTTAAATACATGTGATTCTACATATTTGTAGGTGGTTATATACAAAAATGTAGTTCTGCCTCTGCTGTTTAAAGCAATTATTCTGGTCAGAACTGAGAACGGGCCACGGACAGTGCAAAAGATGGACGTGGTCTGAAAAGTGCACCCAGTGCAAAAGTGCCTAAACCTACATTCTTTTAATAGCCACCAGGGGGCGATAGTTGTGGTTGGAAAGACTTAAAAAGACTGTCCTACCTTGGACTTGTTCTCTGTAAAGACTTAGTCTAAAGACTAAAACGTTGAGCCTCTGTTGTAAATATAACTAATAAGTTTCATGCTCATTTGCTAACAACCACCGATTGATAAGTTGGTTGTTATAGCTGTTTTCAAAACATCAAGAGTGAAATGGTGAAAATGTTCATGTTGAGACATCAAAATAGATTTGATGCTGTCTGAGCATCAGTTTGGGAGTTAGGGCCCAGTTATGGGTGTCTTTGAATGGGCTAAAGAAAAAACAACAACACATGGAAAAACACAATAATTTCAACTTTATTTATCTTGTTTCCATAAAAAAAATATCTGCTTTTGGAAATCAGATTTTAAAGCAAGAAGTAATTAACTGCCATCTCCTCTTAGCATGGATCCCTGTAAAAATACTGTAGCCAGATATACGACCAACTGTGGTGCATATTCCTCATGACTACAACATCAGCATTCAAGCAACCAGAATAGAATCTAGCAGCTAAAGATAAAAGTACCCCTCTGCTAACTAGCTAGCTGCTGTTTGGTTGGAAACAAGAAGCATGCTACAGATAAAGCATAAACAGCAACATAACGGTGTAATAATACAGTGCAATATAGTGCTACATCATTTGACGTGAATGCATTTAAACTCTTACTGTCAAAAGATTATTTATCATGGCTTTCTTACGTCACAAAACCAAAACAAAGACACTGAGACAACAGTAAAAAGCATATCTGCAGGTTTCTGGTCTTAATTGTGCGTGTGATAAAGAATGAAGTTAAATGTAGGTAAGAATTTTCAATACACTGCTGTCATATTTTTTATCCGTCCATCCAACAATTCACCCCCCCCCCCCCCCCCCCCCGTCTGTTTGTGCATGTAAACAGTTTGCCGTCTTCCTCCAAGGTAATGTGGAAATTCACCAACAGTCCTCCTGCTGCCTTTCCTCTGAAGTCAATATTGTGCCAGAAACACAAAATGTCAACAGGAAATTTTTCTCCACTGCTGCTTGACTTAGAAGTCTGCGCGTGCTGGCAGGGGCGATGGTGTGTATGCCTGTGTGTGCGCGACAGGAAAAAAAAAGTTCAACGGTGTCATTTATTGTTTAGCACTACGGCCCCCAAATGGAAATGACAGGAAACTCCAGCTTCATCAGTGATTGTGTTTAAGGCCCTCGGTAACGCTGCCCATATGTTTCTGCACATCCTCAGTTAATCTGGTGAAATGCATGACTTTTACCCCACCCTCGGGGTAACACACACGCACACACACACACACACACACACACACACACACACACACACACACACACACACACACACACACACACACACTTCAACCCACCACCCTCACACCTTATCACCCGCCTGCAGAGCAGCCCAGGCAGCATAAAAATGGGGCCATGTCTTATATTTCTTTATAGAGGTATTTAACAATTCATTCTCCTGAGTTTTAATAGTGTCTGCCCTCTGCCTAGATATCCCCCCCGCCCACCTCCACCACCACCACCCACACACCCTGTGCCTCCACCATCAGCCCTGCCTCCCTTCTCCCCATCCCTCGCCTGCCGCCGAGCATGAGGCTTTTGAAAATGGATATCTATTCATTTGGCGGAAACGCTGCCTCTGGGGGCTTTTTAGATTCTCAAAAAAGCCCGACTCCTCACGGTGAGACAGATTTCCCTCTTGTTTGTTCTCCATATGATGTAAAGCATCGCTCTCGCTCCTAAATCTTTCTGCTCCTTCTCTTGCTGGCCTCTCGATCTGTATCATAAGAGGAAAATCAAAACAAAACTCATATGTCACTTCTCAGATCTCCTTTCAGCGGTCGCTCTGCTGTCTTGTCTTTTGTTGACAGTGAGAGATGTGGTTGTGCCACGTGACAGCGACAAAGTGCAACCTGCAGGACTTGAACTGTGTAAAATTTGGGGAACGCTGTGAAACACTTTTGCACCTCGCCTCTAACCAGATCTAACCTTTTCCTGCGCTATGGCCAGATGGCCCTGCAGCCCATGGAACAGATTTCACTGTGTGTGTGTGTCAAACTTTCTGCCTGAACAGCGGGGCCTTGTCAGTCAGATCAGGCAGCCGGGCTGCACCATGCGGCCGTCGTCATCATAACAAGAGGCTTTTTCCCTTTCAAACCACATGCTTGATGTTAGCAAGACAGAACAAAGGCAGATGAAGGAGCACCAGAGAGAGTGAGAGAGAATGACAGAGATGGTGCATTTGATCTGTCTTTGCCACAGCGCTCCTCTCCGTCTTCCCCCGGTGTGGGTGAGAGATAGGGGGAAGATGCAATGCTGCACCACAGGTTTCCAGCAGCAAAGCAGAGCTCAAGCAGAGATTCCTCATTAGGCTTGAAAAGGTGGGAACCACGGCGACGGGCTTGGTGCATGTGGTAAGGATCAGAGTCAAGGATGAGCTACCACAAAAATGATAACCTCATCCAAAAAAACAAGGGCACCGCTTTCTAGAAATGATGCTAAACATAGAAGTGTTTCATTATGGCTTTGATGTTCTCCACTTAGGGCTGCAATCAATCCCTGTGTTACAGTGTAACGATCCATCCCTCCCGTACAGCCAAATTCATGACACCCGGCGTGTCTCTGAGGACGATAACGTAAGCCTGTGGGTTCACTGGATGGTCCGCCACTTTGGATGCAGACAGATCACTGGATAAAACAAATGTCCATGTGGATCCAGTCTTAAAGGGACAGCTCATTCCACCAAAAAACCCCAACAAATTTGATCTGGCCTACAGCGCTCTTCATTTACCTGGCTAGGTTGGTAGGTATCGATTGTACAGATCTCTGCAGAAATCATGCACACACCCTGTGAAGAGCATCAATGAGTAACTGTTTTATTTCTACTGAACTACAACAATAAACACTTATTATCACTGTGCAGGAATAAGTGCCTTTTAATAAAGAGACACTGTTGCAGCATTTTTTATGTATTAGGAAAGTGCCATCTGGTTCCACTGTAGATAAGAGAAGGCTAGATGCTAGATCCAGATGCATTAACAGCACTGCTGCCCAGAGGAAAATGTGTACAGTTGATGTACAGTTTGGTGTGAACGGTGTCTTTTTTGGGGCTTTTCTGGATTTTTTAAAGTTTCTCATGGTCCCTAGGGTTTATATCCTAATGACTTTAGTTAACCCTGCCAAGCACCACCACACACATATCAAACAATTATTTATATATTTTAAAAACATACTTGATGGACACAGACATTTGCAGAGGTACTCATGAGCCTCAGGGAAGTTATCCTGCTGACTCCCTCTGATATTCATAGTGAAGTATTCTGACTGGATGGATTGCCATTAAATTTGGTACAAACATTCAATGTCCTGATGAATCCTAATGACCTTGAGCTCCACAAGGAGGTCATCTTCATATGTTCTTAAAACGATCTTACCATCTTCTGGTCCCCAGAGACTAAATCCCACTATGAAAATATGAAATATATTTCAGTCCAAGCAGAGACACAATCGCCCAATCGCCAATAAGCTACTGTGTGATTTTGACACTCAGGAACTTGAATCATCTTAGAGTCACAGCTACAGCAGCTTGTCACTTGGTCATGTCTGGAAGTATTTCAAGCACTGTCACCGTTTTAAAACACTGCATGTCAGAACAAGGCTTTTCCTGCTTCTAAAAAAATATCCTCAACTACAAGGTCCTCAAGCACCTTGAGGCCGCTGTTGTTGTGACTTAGTGCTTTAGAAATAAAGCTGAATTGAGCTGAATGCACATGTTCACCCTTCAAACTCCCATCAAGTTTGTCATGTTGTCATAAAGTTAAATAGTGTTTTCCAACCTTTGGTAAAAGGTTGACTTCATATGTCTCCTGATTGGTTACATCTGTTCAAAGTTACTAATGCACTTAAGCCTAAATCCAAACATTAATTTGGGAAATGAAACCCCAGCATTCAAGCCAGATCGAGCTGAAGCTACTGAATCATAACCAACAAGGGCAGATGCTATGCACGACTGTCTCTGAAACTCATTATCAATCTTAATTCTCTTCATCTGATCAAACAAGCTCAGCCAGATACAACATAGATGCTATCGGGGCTCGGCCCATCTGTGGCTCTATGTTTTGTGTGGTTGTAATCTGGAAACCATGGTTGCCAGGTCCCTCAATAAGCTTTGTTTTTTTTAAACCAGCACTTTCTAAATAGTTATTTCCTCTTCTGTGCAACCAAAGAGTGAGATGATGGTGTTACCTTTACTGGATCAGCTTATAGAAATGTCTTTATGTAAAGGATAATCACGACATCAGACTCAAGACTTGAGAAAATTCAACATACACTTGATTATAATGCATGCGCATGTACTTTCTAAATAAGAAATTCCTTCTTTTTTTCCATCCTATAAACCTTTGTCTTTCTGCCCCTGAAATGCCACAATTTGGTATGAATATTAACCACTTTGTATCAGTTTATTCATTATCTTCCACTTATCCATCCAGTTAACCTGACATACATGTCCTTGGACTGTGGACAGGTAGCGGGAGAACATGCACCGTCTCACTTTGTATCCAGTTATTAGTAATTACTGATGCAGAGAAGGAACAGGGCAGGTGAAAGTTGACAAAACAAAACTGCAGTCTGTGGTGATTTTACAGTTCAGCGATGTTCATGGAGAATTGTTTCTCTCCTGTCATTTAAATTACCCGATGTGGTGAGCAGAGAGGTACAAGCAGCAACAAAAAATGAATAAACAGCAGCAGAGTGTGCCTGATAAAAAAACGAAAGCCTAAGTCTTGCAAATGTGGGTTAGCATCTGCCACAATCTAAAACCTTTCTGTATAATAATTCACATCACAGCTTAATTACATTAATTACGCTTATTCATTTGGTTAGATTAGCGTAATAAACCTCATGAGAAAACTTTACATGCAATTATGTCACATTTTCAGAGTCTTAATGCCTCAAAAAGACCTTTGTGGTGTTTGACAGATATTTTATGGCACTTCTGTTTCACCTTACAGCTCACAGACGAGTTAACATGCTCTTCCTGAATTTGTCTTTAAAATATGCACAGGGCAGAGGAGATCACAGGGAGCAAGAGGAAAAAAGAAATAAATAAAAGGTTCACGGTGACAACAGATGGAGCGCGCCTAAGTCGTCTCGGTATAAATCCCCTCTGATTAACCTCCACGCTGGAGATAAAAGCAGCGATATGCCTAAAACGACTTAATAATGTCAGGCACAGTGTAAAACACACACCAGCGGCTTTATACATTATGCACCAAAGGCCAGCAGAGGGACTCCTGTGAAAAGATAACATGACCCACCCCCGAGAGAGATGGAGGGAAGGGTGGAGAGAGAGGGGAAAAGATTCTGTATGGAGACGGAGGAGGAAATGAGAGGGTCAGCCATGAGGATTTAACAAGAGTCTATCATCTACAGTACATTGTTGACTAAGGGAGGATGGAGGAGGAGGAAGCCACTCCAGAGGCCCCCGAGGGCTGTTCACACAACTCCCATTAATTTGCCCATGATTTAACAGAGAGACGGAGAGAGAGCCGGAAAGAGACCGACCTCTTTGCTCCAAGTTTTATATGTGTGTAGTAAGGAATAACGGAAGCAGCAGTGGACAGTCTACTGCCCCAGAGACACTTTGCAGTCACAATCTCAATTAAGCGCTTACCAATTGCAACTGTCACTTAAAAAAAATCAATAGTTATTAATCCTGAGGGACTTCATGTGTAAGAGACTTCTGGGTTAATTGCTGCTGTGTTTCGACTGAGAGAATGAATCAGAAAGATCCGTACAACAACTAGGGCTAAATGTTGGGAGCTAAAATTACAGGATTCCTTTCCTGACATTGAAAAGCTTTTAATGTATTCAAATAAGACGCCATATTCCACAATATGGATACTTCCATTATAAAACCTACATGTAGTTCGCGATGCATTTAATTCACATGTAATGTGTGAAGTTTGACACAGTCCCATTACCTCAAATCCCCAGTAAAAACGATCCAACATTAGACTTTTGCACAAACCACTGCATTATGTGACCATTTATAAACTTTTATACTAAAGATGCTAATTTTTTTTACACATAAACACCAAACAGCATCCTCAATGTCAGTACTTGATGAAAACCTGGTGTTGTTAGCTAGCTTGCTAGCATCGACCTTTCCATACTCTTTTTTTACTAGCTAAAGACTATTTGTGCTCTTTCCTCTTCTGCTACTAGCCAAGAGGCTGACCACTGAGGGTGAAAAAATTACTCTCTTCCACATTTAACTGTGGATTAAAATGCACAAACTATAGGAAGTATATTTACAGAACAATGCCGTTTGAGACGCTGGTTACACACCACAGGTGACGTAATGCTATAAAGCTAAGTTAGACTATGTTGCTGTTCCTGTTGGGAAAAGTATTCAACTTTCATCTGTATCAAGTCTTCAGCTCTTATCTTTGTATTCAGAACTGAAGTGACGTCGACTCAGAGCACCAGGAGGAAAACTTTATACTCAACTTTGTTGGAGGAAGTGTCAAGTGGCGACTCCAGACCTTTGAATTTCACTGAAATTCAGAGACTTCAGGTGATGATGGGAGCAATACCCACTGGCAAATTTTGCTAAAAAATTGAGTTTAGCAGTTAAAGCAACTAAGTGGTAAATACATTTGAGGGTTACCTTGGCAATCATATGCTGGAATGTCTGCTAACAATCAGACATCAGCCACGTGATGGTTTTACCGTCATTGTTGCTAACGAAAGTACGCGTAAAAGTGTGGCTATTTTAAATATAAGAGAAAGAGAGAACTTTAAGAAATGAATACAGCCACTACAGTGACCATCAAAACGATGAAAAAATATTGCCGTAAACAGTTTATTTTGTAACGCAAAACGATAGCGTATAATATGAAACCATAGATGTTTTCATATCATCATCCGATATATCGTCATATCGCACAGCCCTACCTCTTAATGCTCCCTGATGCTGTTTGTATCTACAACCTATTTTTTGTTAAATTTAAGGGACAATACAGATTTATTTCAGTCTAGCATATTTCACTGATGCACCTTTGTTTGGCTCTAAGTGCCACTCTCCAATCAGTGCAAAAGCTCAATGCAGCTCTTCAGCTAAGGAAAAAAGCAAATCACAGCCTCAGACACATAACAAACTGGCATTGATATTTATGTCAGCTGACTGCTGCAGGGTGATTATGTCAAATACAACAAATACACCTGGCTGGAAACCTGGAGGGAGATCCTTGATGAAGTCAGCAAAATGGCCGTTCTCTTCATGCTTCTGTGAATCAGCATTTAGACAAATGTGGATTAAAAACCAGGCTGAGGAGCAGTGCAGGCTTCACTCTCTGTTAATATGACCTTCGCCCACTAGGAGCATCTCTGAAGCCACATATCTGATAGAAGAAAATAATCACAGCAAAATAATATTCACCTGCTGTGGTCAGAGATGGTCTCTATCGTAACAGAGGTGTGGGACACTGACTTTTTTAATAAAAGTCATATATTGATATGATGTGTCAGCTCACGGATTTATCAGTCCAACTCATTTCTCCATCTCCCAACAGAGCTTTTCTGTCTGGAATCAGTAATATTTTAAGCCAGACAGAGCGAAGCCACAGAAATAATAAATCCAGGAAAACTGTTTGCTTTTTCGACAGGTGGAGAGACTGCAGCAACGGCGTTAAAACGTTTCAGGGGAAGGGAGACTCTAGAATTGGCTTTCATGTCTTAAAAGAGTGGAATGGCTCCTCTGAAGCACTGCGATGGCTCTCTCCAAAGGGTGGCCGATTGTGTCGGCCTCAGCCGCAGACGCAGCGGCCGCGCCTCCATCTCTGCTGCTCTTGAAGATACCGCCGTGGCTTTTTTTGGTGGGCTCGACCCTGGCAATCAGCGAGACTTCAAACCTCAGCGCCACCCTTTGAACGGTGCCCGTGAACATCTGTTGCCAAGCGCCGCTTTTCCTCTTGGCTTGGAGATTAGAGGCGAAGACGAGGGGAAACACTGGTGCTTTCAGAGGCTTGTCTGTCCCCCCTGTCAAGCAATGTCTAACATAATGTTCTGTTAAGGGTACAATGTGCTGCTAATAGCAATACAAAACTTACTAATTTACATGAATACAACAACATGCTGACTCGAGTGACTAAAAACATCACGTGCTTCTGCGCAGCAACGCTGAACCATTGAATGGAGTGTAGCAGGGCACGCACTGGAAATAAATATCAGCTCCCTTTGTCTGCCTTTGTTTGTGTCTGAAGCAGAACAAGTTTGATGACTGAGAGCAAGACTGTTTAACTTATGCAGCTGTATTTTCTTTTGCATTGTGGCGAGTCCATTTGCTTCTGAAGGAGTCATTTATCCAGAGGCCTTCCCTCTGCTGGTGATGACTAAGTGTGGACCAGACTCTGCATCATGGCTGTGGGTGCTGCTGTGGCCAAAAGGGCCCTAGAGCCAGCCATACATCATCAGATATTGATACGCTTCCACCACAGCGCCACGGCTGACATTTGATTCATAGCTCTGAGTGCTCTTTCTGAATCCCTAACAGTCAACAAGGGATCGTGGGTAAATGTCAGTGTTGTGTTGGTTTGGGGCGCCTCACTGACATGAGGGAAATTGGTAAAAATAATGGAACTGGTTAGGACAGGTAACTTTGTCTTGAGTTAATGGGCCTTGTGTGTGTGCTGCACTGGCTAGAATTTCATGACAGCAAAAATGGAAAAATCAGTTAATAATGGTGCATGACTCTGCAAATTCGGGACTGTAATGCTTTACTTATTTTACAACTACTTGATATTTATTTTTGCATTAGCCTGCAGACGCCCACATATCAGCACAACCGTTTCTAACAAGGATGACATACTCAATATCTTTCTGTAAAAATATTTAGATATTGCACAAAACTGAGGAAAAGTGGGTGAAAAAATGACGCCTACTGCATCTCCTCTATACTACAACCCTCTCAATCTGTCCATGTGTTATCTTCAAGTTCTGGCTGTTTAGTAAGGATCAACATACACTCATCTTGAGCTTCACTCTGGGTCTGTGGGGTCTTTTAGCAGCTTTGCGTCACGATGTTGGCTTTGCAAGTACTTAAAGAGATTTGATAGTGTTCTCACAACAACATTTGCTGACTTTGCGCTGTGCTTTAAGTTTGTAACTGGTAAATCTCCACTTCTTATAAATGGTAAACCATTTTTTTGTCCTCATTAGTTCATCTGGTTTTGAAAATGAAAGAATTTGAAAAATGCTTTCTGACTGAGTGATGTGTTACACTGTAACACTCATGGAAATACTGATGGTTGATTATGACTGTGGCAGAAACTATGGGTTCAAGAGTTGGTGTGAATCCCTGCGTGAGGTTGAGGAAAGAACGCTTTTATAATAAACACTAACCTTTTGATCGAATTTGGTACGTCAAGGTTTCACTTTGTGCATTGGTACTGAAAGTAGCAATTACAACAAATTGTAACATACAGTGTTTCTGAAAAGAGAATACAGGGCTTTTGATGTTTTGTGTTAGTCTAGTTTGCCTCCCTTTGGAGATTTTTCTGAGCACGAACAACTGGGAGGAGACCCTGGTGCAGAACCTGCGATACAGATTATATATGTCAACTAGCCTGGGAACACCCAGGGATCCCTGCGGAGGAGCTAAAAGGTAGTGCTGCTGTGTGTAAGGATGTCTGCTTATACCAAGCTTATGGTTGTCTCGTGTGACATCGCAACTGCTGAAATACCTTCACACCTTGCTTTTTTAGTCTGTGATTGATTTTTGTGCATGGCATAGTCAGGCTGAACACATGAGTGCACGAGTGGGCCTGTTTTTTACCATTTCAATCAGTACAGGAGCTCACAGATTCCCAGTTTATACAGAGAGAGACACTGCAACTGCTTGAAGACCAGAACATCCAGAAAAAATATGTAAACAACAACAACAGCAGCAACCACTACACACCTACACAACCAGTGCAGAAGTATAAACTAATCTTTACCTGACTTTGGATAAGCACAATTTTAATGCATGGATGTTTTGAGTTAGTTAAACTATTTGGATGTGTGACTGGTTTGCCAATTTTTCATGAATTAGATTACAAATGAGGATAAAAACAAACGAACATGTCATGCAAGGCCTATTTTCTTTTTGCCGGACATGGTTTTGCTTAGATTTTTTTCCCCCCCATAGTAGTTTTTTCTTTTATTAATTACACGTTTAACACAATTTCTATTAAACAGCTTGAACCCATCATGCTGAAGTTATATAAAAGCTGTGGCTGTAGAAATAGGACAAGACCTTTAAAACACAGAGGTGAACTAAAGATTTTTCTAGAAGAATGCAAGGTTTAAACATGTGAGAAGAGGCCCAGATAAAAGCAAATGTTGGTCTAAAACATTGATCAAGATTGTGACTGACACAAAATAAATACATAAACCATTGAAATCTTTTGAGACTGTCTTTAGATCCGAGCTGGTCAGTTTCCCTCTGACTGCAGGGTTGTGCACGGCGACCCTGTGCGCTGTCTGGTGCATTGTGTGAGAGCACATTAAACAAAAATTCACAGATTGTCCCGTTTCAGCAGGGACTGAACCATTCCTCTGTGGAGGACCTACTTCCAGGCAGACTGAATGCATGTATGTCAAACAGAGCTGTTCAGCTGACATTTCAGAGATGTGAGGTTTTCACCCAGCAGTGATACAGTATGTTATCCTCGAGACAGTGGCTATATGTTTACACCTGCCCTTTGGAGAAAACAGCGCTGCTCTTTTCTGCACTGATGAATGTGGGTTCTAACAAACATCCTCTGACAGAAGAGGCTTAAACAGTGCATGATCCTTCTCACCGCCAACCGCTACGTTCGCGCACACACACATACACAGAGCTGGGGCGACACAATATAATATGCACTTCACTGCCTGCGGATGAAATGAATGCAAATAACCGCATGAGAAAGCCTTTTGAGCGTGCCAGAGAAATCAGTCTGTGGCCCCTGCTCTTTTAACATTTACTAAAAATCCATCAGGTGGCGTTTGCAGAGTAAGCAGAACACCAGATAGACTGTAACAAATGCACATGCTCTCTTTTGTCACCTTTTCTTTCCTTTCCACCAGACCTTTCACGTGCACGCACACACACACAGACACACACGAGTCGTGTGCATACACAGCGTTCATAAGCTCCTGCAGAAGGCCAACAGAGAGAGCGGGAAAGGCATGACAATAGACTGAAAGGAGAGTCAATATCGAACTGAGGAGGAAAAAAACAGGAAAGAACATTGAAGTGCTATACCTATTGTGTGTGTTTTACTTTTAAGCCTATGCTTCCTTTTGAAAGTGTTAAATTACACACTACTGCTCTGAACTCTGATGCATTAGACACTCTTTCTAATGAATGCGTGTCAAGCTTCCAGTTGCTGCACGGGAGAGTTAACAAGCTATTTTCTTTATTCCTCGATTTAAATGCTCTTTGTCCTCCCTGCAGCTTATGCAACTTGTGTTGTTGATGTGTAAGGGAGTCAAGGTGAAGCTCGAACATGAAAAGAAATGGAGTCAAATGAGCGTTTCACCTTTAGACGGCGAGATCACCGTTTCTCTAGCTTCACAAAACGTAAAAGCTTCAAGCTCAACCGGCGGTTATGTTAACAGTACTGAGAGAAAGCACTGAATGTCAGCTATGCTGGAGAGTCGGGCTCTTTGTGGGAAGTAGCTGCCACATCTAAACAAGCCAAAGCTGTAACTGTGTTTCTATAAAGTGGTTCAGAGGAGACGATGCTTGACACGGGGGGTTGTTGTAAGGGAAGCAAAGAGTAAGGGAGAAAGGAGTAAGGGGTGCAGAGGATGTATAGTGCATATATACGCGTCCCTGGATGACAGCAAAGGAATAGTGGGGGAAAATGTAAAATGTCTATTAAAAGTTAGAGGAAATATAACACAGTGGAGGGCATCACTAAAACACAAAAAAAGAGATAAAATTTTAATTTTCTGAAGGTATTTTTCATTTTTTTAATGCCCATATTGGTTAATTATCACATTAGAATATATTTAACAGTCAGAATGAGCTTTTCTCAGATTAACAGTCATTTTGCTGTGTTGGTCTCTGTTGCAATTCTCTGACATTGTATTTATTACTGCAACATAACACAATGAGATGTGCCGGGTGGCCCTTGTGCTGTGTTTCTAACCAAGTGCAGTAGCTTTACTATTTCTTAGGAAAAACAGATTTCTATTTCTATGTTGTAGCATGTGACAACTTTATTAATAACGTTGCTTCTTTTTAAACTCTATGTTCATAACTACAGTGAAAGGCTCTGAGCACTGCTAAAACATTGGCCTACACTATATTTTAAATAAATAAATAGTTTTCTTTTTATTTATATGCAGGGGTGCACATAAGTGGTCCGCAGGTGCGCATTTGCTGTCAAAATAAAAGACGCGCACCAGATAAGAAGTTGCAACGCATGTTTGCGTACATACGATTCTCTGGAGGAGGACAGACATTTGTTTAGAGCTCTTAAAGATGTCGAAGAAGAAAGCTCCTTTAAGCAATGACTTTGGTGTTCCTCCACAGAAATGTCAGAAGGAGTCCGAACCACAAAAGAAGCGCGCATCCTCGGAAAAGTGATTGCAGGAGGTGAGCTGGCAAACAAATGGTGCAGAATATGCCATGAAAATTCCACTCAAGCGGACAAAAACACTCTGTTATATGTACGCAACTTCTTATCTGGTGCGTGTCTTTTATTTTGACAGCGAATGCGCACCTGCGGACCATTTATGTGCACCCCTGTTTATATAGCACCTTTCTAGACAGAGTCACAAAGTGCTGCACATGAGATAAAAAGTCATAAAAAGGTCAAACAGACAATATAAAACAGGCAAAAATTAACCAAAAGCAGTTTTTAAAAGGTGAGTTTTGAGTTGTTTTTTAAAAACAACTATTGAGTCTGGAGGAGAAGGTTCCACAGGGCCACAGGGGCAAAAGCTCTATCACCCTTAGTTCTCATCTTAGTTTGTTTCATAACAAGTAAGCCCTGATCATTGACCTCAGGGACCTGCTAGAGACATAGGGCTGTAGCATACCAGAGATGTAGGCTGGTGCCAGTCCATGCAAAGCTCTATAGACCAGGGTCTTAAAATGGACTCTGAATTCAACAGGAAGCCAGTGTAGCTGAGATAGCAACAATGTGCAGGAGTGTTCAAGCACAATTCTATGCTAAAATCCATCCAATCCTTCATATTATTTCCTTTTTATTCATTTTTCTGCCTTTGTGTCGGTGCTTTTACTGTAACAAGTTCGCTGTTACAGCCTGTCTGGTGTATCAGCAAGATTCTGCCGGGCAAACAAGGATATCATTGCTTCTCCAGTGAAATAAATATCGACATCAATATAAACTAAAATTAAACCGATCCCTCTCTTTGTATTTCAGTGTTGTTATGTCGCAGAAGCTTTTTTTAATGCCTGTTGCGCTATTCTTCAAATTACTGCCATCTTGTGGCCACAGCTGGCTATTGTTTCTGGAAGCAGGATTAACTCTGCTTGCTTCTGAATCCACTGCCATCTGTAGCGTCTCTCAGTTTCACGGACGAGTCCACGTCCTGTTAGCAATGGCTTGAGCTGGACAAGTTAAGAGGTCGGCAGCCTTTTTTCTTTCTTTTCAATGGGCATAGGCCCATTGTTCTGAGCTCATTACAAATATATATTTGAAGCAATCTCCACAGGACAGACTACAGACTTATGTTACTAAATATGTTACTAAATAGACTTATGTTACTAAATATGATGCATTACTGTAGATTTAACAGAATTTAATATTTCAAATGATCTCAGCCTTAAATATCTGTATTAATTCTGATCCATATAACATTTTTCTGCACAATAACGACTTTTAATTTTGATACTTTATGGACAGTTTGCCAAAAATACAATTTTATCCATGGTTGGGCAACCAGTTGGTGTGATGGTTAGCACTGTTGCGTCATAGTAAGAAGTTCCTGAGTTTGACTCCATCATCTGGGTGGGGGCCGGGTATTCTGGTTTCCTTCCACTGTCCAAAGATATGCAATTAGACGTGTTAGGTTAATTCTAAATTGCCTATAGTTGTGAGTTTCAGTTATTGTCTGTCTCTCAGTGTTAGCCCTGTGTCAGATTGATGGCCCGTTCAGGGTTTGCTCCGCCTTTTGGCATATAGTAGCTGGCAGAGACTCCACCTGCAACCCTGATAAGGATAAACGGAAGAGGATGGATGGTGTAGTGGGTTTTTTTCATATTGTGATATTACTACTTTTTCTTAAAGGGTTCTAAAAAATGTGTCCAGAACTCATCATTGATGATAAAAACAGAAGTAACAATATTTTACAATTCTTAAAGCAGGAGGGAGTGCAGAAAAGTGATAATAAAGGTGATAAAGATGCAGGAAGCTGTCAGCATGCATGTCTCTTCAAGCATGTGAGCTGAGGTGAATCATTCTCAAAAAGAAGGATGTCACATCATATGGCACCGCTGCTTTAAGCTAAGCCATTTTTTTTGTTTATCCCTTTTGTGCTAAAAGCTCTCCGCGTCAAACCATATGCGTCTGCCGGCAACCGTGGCGTTTCATTTCTCCATCAGCAGGAGTGGTGCGTGTTCATCATCCTGCAATAGAGGCCCTGAAATACAGCCAGGATGCAGAGACAAGAGACAGGGAAAGGAGAATGGATTTGTTATGTACCTGCTGACATACTACCAGGTGCTAAAGCAAGGGTAGGAAAGTATTAAAAGTCAGAGTGTGCGCTTTCTTAAAGTTTTATGCAACTTGAGGACAAGTATGCGAGTGCTATTAGTTTTTCATCTTTTTTAGCCATTGTGATGGATAAGTGCAGCGAGCTGGGTCAAAGTTTTTCTCAGACTAAAAGCTTTAAACTTTCCCTTTCAGCTCCTGACTAAAGTATATGATAACTATTCATGCTGTGAGCCATGGATTTTGTTTCTGTATAACGCAATCTGTCAAAGCTTTATCACTCCACGGTGCAGCCAATCGAATGGCTGATCAGCTCATCTAGCCAGAAGACTTTGTTCGAAAGTTCACACCGCTGAGATATGTTGAAGCTGTACAATCCACCTCTGTGATAGTGCGAATGATTGGTACAAATGTTGTAAGGGCATGATTTGCTCTAGCCTCCAGAACGGCTCGTATTTGATCTGCTAAGTGCTTTGCGGGGAGATGAATCGGGCAAAGATGTTATGACTCACGGCAACCCTGTCTGTCATCTGTATGCAGAGTTCAGCGCTTCCTGTATCGGAGGGGAGGAAGTGCCATCAAAGGTCGCCCCCGAAACATCCCTCTGTGACAATGACAATGGAAGCTGGTATTAACAGGCCGCCTCACAAATTTAGAGGTGACGTCTGTGACTCGAATCAGCAGTTCAGCATTTCTAAAAGCAATTGTTATGAAAAAAGGGAGAAAGAAAAGAGGCATTTGATGATAGCAGAGAAAGTATGAAGTTCAGTGAGAGTTCAGCCGCCTTTATTTTGCGTATTCATACTTTGCTAATCTGGCAGGGCTCAGCTATCGCAAAGGGGCAGAAAGAAATGCTGCTATATGGAGTGAATAATGCTTCACCTTTCCCCCTGCAATTTCACACGCGCACGCATGCACACCTGGTTACATTTAAAATATCCACACATTCTAACACGGGGCTGTGAAACCCATCATGTAAACATTATGAGTAACACATATGACCTCTGTGTTTCCTCTTATTGCCCAGGGGGATAACATAAAAATACATGAAGATGGAGCAGGGGCTCCATCCATAACTCAGTGGACAGTGGTTCCAGGCACAGCGCAGGCCTTAACTAGCTGGCTGTTGTATACTCGTGGGCAGACAGGCTGAAATATGAGGTCTGAGGACATGAGGTCTTCCCAGAATGCTAAACTCTTTCTTTCTCCCCCCCCCATCTCTCACCCACTCTCTCCCTTTCTCCCCCCACTGTGCCCTGCAACCAATCTGACGCCTAATTAATCCTGAAGGTCTTTTGTTCCGCTGAGGTTTTTCTCTCTTTCCCCCCGCTGCACTCCATCCATTCTCACCTCCCACACCCCCACTGCCTCCCTCTCATCCTTTCCCCCTGCCAGCTCCGTTTTTACCCCTCCTTCACCACATACACGCGTTGTCATACCTCATTCCAGCCTCTCCTATTTTGTCTTCCCCATGAGAGGCACATTACAGTCCCAAAGAGCAGGGCACAGGTAACAGATGTTTTGCTTTTGCTCCCTCCCCGCACACACTTTTAGTCAAGAAAAACAAATGCATGACTTTTTTTACACTTTTTCACAGTATTCTACTAATTAAGCTCTTCCCAAACTCTTTTATGGTCTTATTTATTAATTATGAAGGAGTAGCAGCAGACTAATACTAATGCAAAGTTATATGTTTACAATAGTAATCGAAATGGTTGGGGACTTCTGGAAATGATGATCAAAACATTGACCAGAACCACTCGCTTGTTGAGCGAGCTGTTTTACCATCTTTATGCTAAAATAATCTAACTGACTCCTACCTTTGGTCCTATATGTTGCATAAAATCATAAGCAAATAGTCATAATAATGAACCATTTAGGATTAAGTGAGAGAATGACGACATGTGAACATGTAAATACAACGGACAGCATAAAAGATGGTCGCTGCCACCAGTACCTTGTTTTGTGGGAACCAAAAGTGGACAAGGTGGATTGGACAGTTATCATATGGTCAGGAAGTTGCGTCCATAAACTGCACAGGTATGGTACACAGGCAGAGAAATCAGCCGCTGTTTGCCAACTGATTAATGAAACGCTAGAATTTCACTGACTAAAACTGGATTACAGCCTTCTTGGATGGTCTGTACCGCACAGCGAGCTATAACACATGTCAGATAATTCATTTAAAAATGCTCTGAAAGGCACCAACAGCCCAAACACAGTGGAGTCTGGTTTATTAACTCAGGGTCTGACAGAAGCCAGAACACCTGTCAAACAAATCAGCCAAATACAAAGTCCAGGATAAACACTTTTTCTTAAAGGTTGTTATTAAGAGGAAAACTGTGCATAGAGGCCAAAACCACTTTGGTTACTACAACGGTTTGATCCGATTACTGCTCGAAGATATGAATTCTGAAATCCTGTTGTCATTTGTTTTGTTTTTTGTTTTTTTTTTTTTACCAGAATTGAAATGTGAAAATCGCAGTTTTTGATTGACTTTAATAAGTTGCATAGATGCTTTGTAAAGCTGTAAAGTTGGGTTTTTTTAAAATGGGAGTGCATGTGGATTGACTCACCTTTGACAGCAGCCTCAAGTGGCCACTAGAGGAACTGCAATGTTTGGCACTTCTGCTTTGGCTTCATCATTAGCCCTGGAGGTTGCAGTTTGGCGAATAGTGTGTTTATTATTATTATATTGCTGTTTAATTACATTTTCATTACACTTTATCGTTGAGTCGATGCATTCAAAATCTATTGCACAGCTGAGCATGTTAACATAACAGGAGGTGCATCCACCGTAAACTCAAGCAGACCACGGCAACAGCACGAGTAAACTATGGAACAGAGTTTGGAAAACCACTCGGGAAAACGTCTACGGAGATTTAGGAGGCCCAGAGGGTCCCGGTGACCATCCAGGTGTGTGAGTAGTCGACGAGGGACAATCACTGTCAAGGGATGTCTGTCATTTTCTGCAGCAACAATATTTTGGACATTTTGTTTTGGTCCCAGGACTGATTATATTATTTTAAACAAACACACACATGTCACACTCAAGACTATTTTACAATATCTAGATTATTATGGTGCAGAAGGTAAGCTGATATAATGTTAAAAACTATGAAACACATAGCTGCAAATAGATTATAGTAACGGGTTAATAGCTCTGTGAAAAAAACAGCTCCCCGCGTTTTTCCGATTATATTTTTTTCCTCTTGTTCAATTCTCTATTTGTGTCAGACTGACAGATATTGTAGCATGTACTACAGATTATTAAAGTTTAACAGCGGTTTCTCCCACATGTGCTGAGTCCTGCATCCCACAGTCTGTCTGAACCTCCCTTCCAGTTCGAGCTGCTTTTTCCTCTTCTTTATATTCAAATAATAAAAATACATTCAAATTGACAGTTAAATTATTCCAGGATGATCCTGTACCAACGAATAATCAGTTGTTCTGTAAGTAACTGTTTCCCTAGAGCTCACTATCACATGACAGTCCAAATCTCAAACTTTAAGAAGGAAAACAAGAAAGAAAACTGACACATTTTAAATGTTTTTTTTAATGATTTACACATGAAAAAATAAACGTAACAATTTTACAGCAGCAGCTACACTTTGCTCCTATACGTTTGGGTAGTTTAACATGGAATAAAGCATAATATTTTAGAAACTGTGCATTTTATTTGCAAGATCCGTAAGGTTCTCACATAAATGTGGTGCAACATTTTTCCCAGCAGAAAGTAAAAATAGATCACAGACAGATTGGACTATAAGAAGTGTCAAGTCTGATACGAACGAGGTGGCAACAGCGTGTTTGTGCTCTACAACAATGATTCATTGCTTTTTCCCTCCCTCTCCTCATTCACTCTGCTAGCTTGCTCGACCATCACGGCTCTTTGAGTCATGAAGGAAGGGTCAAGTCTGAACGCTGTATTTACAGCAGCAGTTTAGCAGTTCGTCCACTGCTTAGCTTTACCGTGAGAACGAGCTGAGAGCAAGCGCCTCAGAAAAAACAACAACAGCTGTTCTCGAGTCCCCGTGTTCACAACGATGTATTTGCAGTGTTATTGTTCGCCATCTTCTTTTCAAGAAACAACTAATAAAATAAGTGCACAAGTGGGTACCGAGTAAGACAAAGATGTCCTGGTGATTTCTGCAATACACATGTTAGAAATAGTAGTGATGTTTGTAACCAATCAGAAACATCCTGGCTACAGTTTCTGGGTCTTAAAATAATGAGCGCACCGTCCCAGATGCTAATGCGCACAGTCACTCTGATTATGGCCGAGGCCCGAGGACGTGGAAGTTAGTATACTGTAGATTATTAGATGTCACACATCGCCATCCACGCCAGCTCAGGTTGACATGAATCACTCAGTGTCGGGGAGTTTTCACACGATCCTTTGATGCTGCATCTGCTGATCTACTCACTGTACGTTACCCCACTGGCTTCATGAGAAATGACATCTCCCAGCTGCGACGCATGCTAATGTTGGCCGTTCACGTGTCACCGTTCGGCGCGTATGACAGAACGGTCCACTGCTCCAAGCTGGAAGGTCATTTAAAGGCCAGACATACAGACCCCTCACCTCCTCCCTCCTCTACCCACCTCCCCCCTGCCTGAGAACCAGAGATAAACCTACACATGCCAGCCACACAGGACCAATAGTCGTGATTTATCAGAAGCCATTTGCTACCTGAACGCCTATGAAATTGTAATGAACTTGATTATGCTTTTAATGAAGTGTGAGAGGTTCCTCAGAAATGATTATAGCCGTGCTCTGGCTCACAGCTATGGGCTGTGCAGGGAAAAGGAGGAGGGAGAATGGAGGAAAGCGAGGACTGGAGGATTGTCGCAAAGAATGAAGACTTGGTAGCAGCGACTCAGGATACTGTAGGGCAAGCGGAGGTGCACACAGCTGCGCCACGCTTCTTTGGAATAGATTACAGGGGTGTTTTACTGTATGTGCGAGGTGACTTGACCCGACCAACCCCATTTCAATTCTTCCCTGCTAAGGGATTTTCCCTCAAAGCTGCATGCTGACGCGGTACATTAGATTGAACAGCCTGCAGCCTCATAGGTCATATTTTGCATACATATTAGGCAGATTGGGATGATTCTAACCTTTCCACGTACAGGGGGCTCACATTCAGATGGGGGAACATTATTGTTTGGTAATTTCACACGCAAATCTCCACTCTCCCTTGCTGCTTTTTCTTTAAATACCAAATGATGAGCTAAGTGGTTGGTAAAAGGGCACGCAGACAGTCTAAAAGCAAAAAGCAGCTTTTTGCACTTATATGACAAATTGTATTGAGACACCTTGTAGAAGTGCATAGGGTCAGATCTGCTTTACAGCAGTTTAAGCTCACATTTGGTTTAAAACACAACAAGAACTACTGCTCCATGGTTTATGCTCTGACAGTATTATACTCAGGTTATTGTCATATGATCTACAGATGTAGAGTTTAAAAGAAATGATTTCTAATGATACATACAACAGAAATGAATGCTTTATGTGTGAGCAAAATAATAAGAGCAACAGAGACAAACAATACTTGATCCTCTGTAACCAGAACTCTTCATGAGGTGTCTTTAAAATGTGTTTTTAAAGACTTACAGTTATCTGTGAGGTTCTAGAAAACAGTAACAGTAACAGCATCTAGCAAGTTTTCTCTTCTATAAATGTTTCAGTAGACTAGAATAGAAAAGGTTTTATTCTGTTGTCTGTGGAATTTCTGAGGTATCCCGTCTAGGGATGGGTATCGAAAACCGGTTCTTGTTGAGAACTGGTTCCCACTGTTTCAATTCCTTGGAATCGTTTGCCATTTTTGCAAACGATTCCCTTATCGATTCCAGTCGTCCCGAATGACGTCACCACGTTGCGGAGCGTCATTTACCTGGCAGGAAACATGGCGGCTCAAACGCTAAAAAGTTTGGTTATACTTTACGAGAACGGATGACAACAGGGCAACTTGCAATACTTGCAAAGTAGATATTTCATTTAAGGGCGGAAACACTACGAATATGCAAAAGCATTTGCTCACAAAACACACGATGACCTTAAATGAATGTCGTGTTTTTAATTCCGCTCCGGATTCGTGAATCTCAACCCAGCAGCAGCGGTAACGTTTGCACGTCCTCTCCAGTTAATACGGCAGGTAAATAATCAACTAACAGTGCATATTATGTTAGCGCGATCTGCCTTATTACAAAACCTGCCATTACTGTGCATTTAGATGACCATGATGAGACAGACAGACAGAGTCTGGCTCAGATGCTGGCAGTTCTCGCTGCAGTCTACCGGTAGCGTCTCCTTTCAGGCCAGGATAGACGAATGTCACCGAGCAGTGACTAAGTTTGTGGTAAAAGGCTTGCACCCATTTGCCACAGCAGATGCCCCCGATTTTCGGTAAGTGAATGTGTTTAATTGTAGGCAGGGACATTATTGGATATTCTTGTGTAATTGCTACAGAAGAATATTTATTTTATTATTTTACATTCACAATTTTTTTCCCCTGGGGACCCTGTGACACCCCATTGAAGAGCCGTAGGTTGGATCTGTTAAGATCTCACTGTTGGGTTTGTAAGGCCATGTTACTCCTAAATTTCTATCTTGTTCAAAGAGAAGATATAAAACAAAGATCTAAGCTAATTGACCTTAGTGTTCTCCTTTTTTTTAAAAAAAAAAATCGATAAGAGAATCGAATCGTTAAACAGAATCGAAAATGGAATCGGAATCGTGAAAATCTTATCAATACCCATCCCTAATCCCATCCATGGTAGTCTAAGACAGTGTTTCCCAACCTTTTGGAGCCACGGCACATATTTCACATTAGAAAAATCACACGGCACAACACCAAACAAAAATGTCACAAAAACCACACTCATAATTTTTCCCTGCGCACCAGATATAGTGGAATTGACTCGGTTTGTCCCCAGTATACCTTTTTTGCTTTCTTCTGACCACTACTCGTGCTAGGACCTTTACCTGGGTTAGACTCAGCTCAGACTGACTTCTTTTTTCTTTTCAGATATTTATCTGTAGCTATTACTTGTCGTCTCACAGCATGAATATTATGTAATTTCTTCTTCTGTTTTACTGGCAGTTGGCAATCCATTTAATTAGAGCAGGAAGTTGTACTGCCCTCTAGTGGAAGAGAATGTAATTGTTCTGCTCGTTGCTTACGCAGATCGCTGAGAGTGCTAATCAGGTCCAGATAATCTTCCACGGCACACCTGATCATTTCTCACAGCACACCTATGTGCCACGGGACAGTGGTTGGGAAACACTGGTCTAGGTGACTGGACTTCTTTAAATTTAAGTTTCTTTCTATTCTGTAGATTCTCGATGTTCAGAGATCAGTTTAAAGCTTTCGTAAAAAATGTCTACGTCAGTCTAATGATGGTGATTCTACGAGTACGCTGTTACTTTTTCGTCATATTATTTCAAATGTCATCAGCATTTGCACATTTAATAAAATGGGTCTTTTAGCATCTGAATAGGCTTTTCGATTGCAGCCTCAAGACGTGCATAAAAGCAAATCCTTACTGAAGTCTGAAGTTTACACACACTCCTCATGTGCATGAAGATTGTGGTAATTTAGGCTTTTAATTATTTCTTTAAATTGTTGTTTTTCCCAGGTGGAATGATCATACAGGAAACATCTTTAACAACTTTAATAAACAAGAATTTGGTCCACAAGTTTGAATTTATTTGGGATTTTCTTTAATCAAAGGTATACAACATATATATTATTCACATACATTTCACAACTCAGTGAAGATCTAAGAAGGAGAATCATGTAGGGGTGCATGTGTACTTTTAACCCTTTGTGAATTAGAGAAAATCCAAAGTAATATCAAACGTGTGCACAAAGTTGTTAAAGATGTTGTACAATCATTCCACCCTGGAAAAAGGAGATTTCAAGGAAATCAACAAAACCCTAAACTACCATGACATTCAAAGCCCACGATAGCTGCATGGTATCATGCATTCAGCTCTGACAATAGAGGTAAAACCTTAAAACTGCCTTATGAGCCATCACTACATGACAAAACTGTGTGCACAGAGTCACAATGAGCACATAGTTTAAAGCTAAATTAGGAAACTCAGATGAACGTGACAGTTTGGGTACTAGCTTCATCGTTTCTTCTATATACTTCTCCTTTAAACCTCTATGACCTCTTTCATTTTCTTGTTGGAGGTGGAAGAATTAAAGATGCTAAGATTTTTAATTTGGATCGACTTGGACGGACAGGATTAGAAATGAGTAAATCAGAGGGACAAGCTCAGGTTGAGCAGTTTGCAGACAAAGCTAGAGAGGCAACGATGAGATGGTTTGGACATGTGGAGAGGATGGAAGATAGAAGGAAGCTAGGCTGAGGCAGCTGAGGCAGTGAGATGACTCCAAAAGGGAGCAGAAGTATCAACAAAACAAGAGGAGTATTGGATTAGATAGAAGCTTTGTTATTTTTACCACATTTTGAAATAGCTGCAACTAACGTGATATGGACAGTAGTCCAATATATCAGCAAAATATTGGTATTGCCTTGTGGACGGCCATCGTTCTGTTGAAAACTCACTCATCTGTTTTTCTGCACTGACTAAATATCATCATAAAGATCATAAATGAGTTATTTTTATGATAAAATGTTCTATGTTTGCTTGTCTTTAAAGTACAGCAAAAATAAAATCATCAAAAACTCGAATAAACAAATGACATTTGCTGGACGATGCCTGATGACGCTCGTACACTTTCTTGAAAAAACGCCCTGCAACTGTGAAAGACACCTAAACTGAATCAGTAGGTAGTGATAAATGCAGATGTTTTATCAGGCTGTTTGCACTGTGCCACTTGTGGCGATAATCACAGAGCGAGTACAGTCTGCTGCTGTGGCTGTCACTACGCTGTCCACATGCTGAGGCAGTAACACTATCTGCAAGGTCCCCAAAGCTGTTAATCAACTCCTCTCTAATGTGTTGTTCACACCTTCTCCCTCTCCTCCCCCCTCCTCTCTGCACGAATCGGTGGATTTCTATCTTAGACGGGGTGTTTGGCCGGGCGATCGCTGTCGCTAATTTGTTGTGGCAATATTAATTAATGATCAGCCTGTCACAGCTGTTTATATTGAGACAGATTAGAAGTGGGAGAGATTAGACAAAGAAAACAATCTGCGAGAGGCTCAACGGCTGACAGGGGTCACCTTCACGTGTCTGAAATCATATTCAATTTGCCGTGGGGGAGGCGGGGAAATGACTCCACTTGACCGGTCTGTATCCTTCCCTATCTGTGGTGCTCCACACTTACAGATAACTAAATCAAATCAAGCTGAAAAGCAAGAAAATAAAAGACAAACTGCAGTCACATTCGATCTCGGCTAATGCGACGAGCAATTAAAATATCCTGTTACGCTATTTGCAGTCAAAAGAGAGAAGAACTTAATTTTTGAAAAGCTGCAGGCTTCTCATGCCTCAGCTCATCCATTAACCCAAATTTTCAGCCGCTCCTGCCACTAAACAGATTTCTCTATTCAAACGGAGCTTAATCCGAGGTGGCAGAGCGCAGCTTCCTGACCACTGACCTCCCTACTGTCCTTCCCGTACGCGGACCTGCTGACTCCCGGCCTTCCCGCGGCTGCACACAAATCTCGGGCTCAGTTGACTTGGCAACACCGCAGTGCGTTGTGACGGCGAGTGGAGATTAAGTGGCCAATCAAGGCCTGAACAGTGGGGCAATCATTCCACTTGGTAAAATGGGTGTCAGAATTATTCTAGCACTTTCTCACTTCACTGTGCAGGCTGTAATAAGGCAAAGACATTTTCCTGTAACTCGAGCACGGCGGATAGGATTCAAGAACAACTTCCTGCTGATTGATTAATAATGAAGATGAACAATTATGTTCCCAGAAGCTGATGTAACCTTGAGTTCAGGGACTGTATAGAAAATCTATGAGGAGAGAAGAGAGTTCAGTGAAAAGACAACGAGTCTTATTTCTTTTGTTTCTTCATATTTCTGTTTTATTATTATTTACGATTATGTTTAGGCTCCACCCTTTACAAAAACACACTCCCTAAAGATAACCAGAGCAACTGCTATTGTTACCACAGCACAACTGATTAAAAATATTGCTATTTGAATATAAAATGATGAGAAAACACTGCAGTGCACAAGCCCGTTTGTACGGGGTTATAGAAATCATATATTTCGCAACATTTTATTAAAAATATAGAGTCGGTTTAGTTACTTTCAGTTGCTTTTCTCACATATTCGAAGAAAACGTAGGCCGTATGTAATTCTGCAACCCTCTTGTGCAGCTCCTTAAATTGAGACAAGAAGGCTACTATGTTTAAATCCTTGTTAAGGATACCCCCATTCCCTAAACTGCGACCGTGAATGTGCTGTTGAGCAAGGCGGCTAGATCCCAACCCGAGCCTGCGATGGCACCGAGTCTATGAGCGCTGAGTAAGAGGAGCAAAGCGAATATAAGGCGAGATATCTCGGCAGAATACATTCTCGTCTGATTTCCCTCGATAAATAAAGGTTAAATGAAGGAACGGAAAATGAAAGTCCTCGCTGGAAGATAAATAGCTCTTTAATGCCAAGCAGACAGTGGCCCGATGCCTCATTTCTGCTGTGATTGTTAAAGTGAGTTCCCAGACACGTGAGTGTGGGAGGGATGGAGGACGGTGCAGGCTGTTACTGCAGGAGAATCTGTTGTATGTGGTTCTGCACTCAGATTCTTGCCTTGTCAGTCTCCCTCTTATATCCCTCAGTACATTTACGTGAAGACGGAAAGCTCTGAGAGGAATACAGAACCATGTGGTTCTGGTTTAAATATTTCATTTTGAGACACATTCTGGAGTTACCAGCTCAGTCCAGCTTGAAGGCCTTCTGCAAGCCCTCACTCATTTGTTCCACTCTTTTGAGTTAATACAGTATCCTGAATAGGTGGCCAGCCATGGATTCCTTCATTTCACTGTCAAAATCATTGCATTTAAGTGTTGTCACTTCTTTGTGTTCCCAAATTCATTTTTCAAAAAGAAAAAGGGGACGTCTCTTACTGTTCCTTTCACTCACTGCTAGACATTAGTTGTTGTAAGATGTCTTTCAAAACACAAAACTCTTTGCTACCATGAAGATGACCCACTGCTTTTAAGTAGAGGCAATACTATGACCAGTAATTGGGCACTTGGGTTAGGTTCCTGATGTAGCACAGCTTTAAAATAAGTGTTCAAAAACTTGATGCTATACCCCGTCCTCCTGAGTTATATGATGCTGACTCTTAAAAGAGCTTCTCAGGTTAGCCTCAGTCTGAAACAGGTTAGCTTTAGTTCCCGTGGGTTTCAGGTCTAGGGTCTGAAACATGACGCCAGTGGAGAAGTGCTTCATGCTGCATACTGTGCATGTTTCAGACAGTGAGCATAGAAGGGCTTTCACCCACCAGAGATGTGCTTCTATGCTGTCCTCCAGAATCCCAACTGCGTGTGGCTGGACGCCAAATGCTGACTGGTTGACAAGTGGGCGGGAACAAAGAGCAGAACAACAGAAAAGTTCACTGGGAACAGGCAAACAGTGAAACAAACACGAAAGATTAAAAATATAGCAGATAGTTCACTTTCTGTTGTTTTTAACACTCGGTTTCACTTTGCTCTGTGTGAACTACACTCTGACTGACCAACAATAGCACAAGCAAGAGTGGGCCACAGTGGGCTACCGTCGCTGAACAACAAATTCCCCTTTAGACCTGTGCTTTTTCTATTGGCCAGCAGGAAGCATGTACTGCACTCTGGTTATAAAGAGAAGTATACAAAGAAGACAGTTTACTTCTCTTAAGGCTAGTTTCAAGTCTTATGTAAAACAAACCAATGCTGATTGTGTAAATTACCATCCTCTTTAGATTAGAATGGATGGCAAATGGTGCAACTGACAAGTTATCATATGATATCAGTCATGTAGTCAGACGGCAGCGGCTAAAAATACAGAACTCGACAAACTGGAGCTATGTCCATCTTTTATATACAGTCAGGCAGACTTCCACTGGCTGCAGAACCAACGACACTTAGGTTTCACTTGTTCTCATCTATGCATGTCAAGTTTGACTTATCTAAAAATATACACGTGCAACTGGATGCAACAACTCTGAGAAGAAGGTTACCAACAACAACCAAGTCACCACAGACCTGTTTCGGGTTAGGCAGTAAACTTAGTTAAGGGTTACGAACCATGACTAGGTTTTCTGACTCTTTTCTAAAGTCTTGATGAGGGTTAATGATACAGGCTACGATACACAGAAATCATCTATGCATCAAAGCTGTGTTCTGCAACAGGTAGCTAAAGGGAATTCTGAAGAAAGAGAACAGCCTGAGCTGGCACAACATAATTTGGCATACCACCATAACGTTTGCTCTACCCTCAGGCTACAGCTGGCAACCACCCCCACATTACGTGTCACATCTGCAGTGTAGTCAACCACTGCCCGTGCAATCAGTGTTTGGCAAGAAGACTGACTCAAATGTGAGCGAGAGCGTATAAGAGCCGGAGGGCTTTGCATTAAGGTTACGCAACATGTAACACATTATATATCCATGAACACACGCCTGGCCACATGTTTATTCACGCACACACGAATATTATATTAACGCCTTTGTCCTTCAACGCCAATGAAAATAAAACGTTTCTCGAGCCTGGCAGACGGCACAGCTGACTTTCAAGAAATTCCACAAGCGAGTGCTTTCTGGAACTAAACGGGTGCGGCAAATCCTCTTAAAATCCTTTTAGACACCGTGGCAGTGGGGAGAAAAAGAAAGTTTCTCCCAGGCAAACATGTGCAGGTTTGTTGGGTTGATGTTGGGCTCTGGGGAAGGACACTTTTGCCAGTTTATTTCTTCAAGGCTAGGGAAGAATATTAACACAACACATACCCTACAGGGTGCGTTGTGTGTCGACACAAAAGTCTTCAAGGGAAGGCTTTAGGGAGAGGACGCTTTGGATGTGAACAGCTTAATTTTTTCAATTCAAGACCTCGAGACGGTGGTTTTACATGTTCTTTCTGCTGGGGTGACCTGGACAGCTTGGCTGCAGAGTTCCTCGCTATGCAAACAATAGTAAACAATGAAAATCAGTGTGACTATCTACTCAGGGCAGTTTTACTTGAGATAAAGTCCTGCAGCTGCAATGGAGTTTTAAATGGCTGTCAACAAGTGCCAGCCGATCCAGCCACCGTGTCTTTAGGCTCTCCAATTTCCTCAAGTTTCTCACAAACTAGTTTCCTCGCTCTGATTGCTATTTACATATTTGGGTAAATGAGCATGGGATTGGTCTCAGTGGTTTGTTTGTCGATTTGCTCTTTGCTTTTCTATTTCCTTTGGGCAACAGATTGAATTAATGTTTGTAGACACTGTGATGCCACACATGAGGAAACAGGAGATTTTGCAAAATTACAAAACTCACCCAATTACAGCTCTGCAAACACATAAGACTGACGAAAAAAAGGAGGAAAAAAACCTCATTTGGGTTTGTGACAAAGATTTCTCATGTGTCAGAGGCACGGGGACAATAATTAGCTTCATTTACATGCTTTTCTATTAAACAGGCCAACAAACAGATATTGTTTACCCTAGATGAAGGCTTCGCAGAGCACACACCCATGAGCAGATGTGCAAAAAAAATGGCGCATCTTTAACTTTTGCTGTAAGACCTATTTTGGACAACAGATAAATGCCAGCTTGCTCGCACATTTCTTTATTTCTGCTTGAATCGGGCTCTCTTTAGCTCCTATCTCCTTTCCTCCTTAATTACTTGTTGGAAGGTGTTTGGATTTTCACCGCACGCCTGCTGTTTTGGTCATTACAGGCCCCTGTCGGAAGTGGAGTGTCTGCCAAAGAAGCTTAGCAAAAGACAGGCGCTGGGGATGTGTCTGCGCTCACCTGGGGTAAATGAGGACAGCTCTGCCTGCTGGCTTTGAGACCTGTTCTCCCCTCGGGGGCCGTCCTGATGTTGAAGAGGGCTTGAAGAGCACACTGGGCTGCCTGATTCTTGGCCAGCTTCTTGCTGCGGCCATAGCCCTCGAAAATCCGCCCGTCCACGCGCACAGCCATCACAAAGCTGCGCAGTCGTCGGCCTTCGGCTCGCTCCGAAAGACAGGCGTAGCGCAAGCCCGGCCGCAGCTCATTGAGCACAGCCACGGGGCTCTTAGGGGCCTCGGGCTCTTGGACAATTCCACCGAGCCTCTGCTGCGCCTGCACCATCAGGTCCAAGGTGTGGCGCAGCAACCGCCCGTGTCTGAGCAGCTCGCTGGAAAGCAACTCGCTTTCGGTTTCCGAGTTGCAGAGCGAGAGGCGGTCGGAGCACGACGAAGACTCGAACTCCTTAAAGAGCGTGTCGGGGAAGTCGGCCTGGTCTGAGGTGAAGTCGGCTGAAGGGTTTGAAATGTTTCCCATGGCTAGGTGGGCCTGAGGAGCATTGGGGAACTGGATGAAGGACTTGAGGGCCAGCTCTGCGGCCCTCATCTTGGCTTTCTTCTTCGTGGGGCCTGTGCCCTCAAAGGTCAGCCCGTTGACTTCCACAGCGATGGAGAAGACGGGAGCGTGGACAGGGCCCGTCTGAGACACCATCCGGTACTGCAGGCCGGGCCGCAGCTCATTCAGCTGTACCAGCGCGTTCTTTGGAGCCTCAGACCAGGACAGTTTCTTATAGATCAGACGGAGTTGACACAGGTGCCCGTTATTGTCTTCCTCCAGTGGCCGTTTCCTCTTCAGACCAGAGCTCCCGCTTCTTGTTGACTGACACTCCCCGGGCCCTATGGAGCGATCCTCTAAGTTACCAATATTGCGGTTTTCCTTCACCTCTGCACTGCTGGTGCCTGCGATAAAAGGAAAAACAATGTCATTGCAAGTGATAAGAAAATAGTCAAAACACAGGAGTGAAAAGAGGCACGTTTATCCTGACTGAACAAGACGAATCAAGAAAAATCTCTCAAGGCAGATTGAGCCACTCGATACACAATGAAATGGTAATGAACACGTCTGCAATCGTCTCCCTCAGCCGAGCCCACTTCATACCACGGGGCTCTATCATATTTAAGTATTTTAAAACCCCAAATACAAATCCCCTAAAATGGCGATGTTATCTGCCAAATCATCCTGTAATCTGCCTCCAAATTAGTTCTGAATCTGTGTCGCAAGTGGGGAAACACTGGTCCCCGCGGCCAATGCAAAGCATCAATCCTATTTGTAATAGGGGGTGGGGATCTCGTCGAGTGGCAGGCATTCCGAGAAAAGGATGAGAGAAATGTCTGCAGCCCGCTTTATTTCACACTTCTTATCCTCTGTGAGAGCAAAGTCTGAACAGCTGTGATACGCTCTTCAAACCTAGTTACGGGGTAGTGGTGGCGTATTGCATTTCTGATGGGAAATGAACAAAAACAGGGTGTTCAGATCCTGCCAGAAGAATGTAAATGGTGGCATGGGAGCCATTCATTGGTGGGCAGATTGTAGGTCTAGATGATAGCGTATGCAGGCATGCATTTACCTATCTAATGACTTAATTATCATGAACACTCGGGTTTAATATTTAATCGCTCGCTTTTAAAGGAATACAGAATTTTAACGTGCAAGCTGACACCAGTGTGTAATCAAAGAGCTCATCTGCCAAATAATTAATTATGCGGGGCGACAGAGAGATCATTTCCATATTAGGCCTGCCACTGAGAGAGGTAGCGTGTGCGCTGACAGAGAGAAGGGAAAAGACGCAGCAGCTTACTTAAACTGTCCTCGTCCTCTGTGCTGCTGGTCCCAGGGCTTATGTACTTGAAGGGAGCGATCAATGCCGACAGCATACTGACTTTCTCTGGAGGGGAGACAAGAGACACGCAGAGTCAACAACAGGGCAGCGGAGGAGATGTTTTGATAGTTTTATCGATTAAAGCCGCGGATCATCATCGGCCCCAACACGGGGCCAGAGATGAAGCATAAGCGAGCAGAACTATGCACACAAGCCTGTCACCCATGCATGGAGCGCAGTGCGCACACACGCACGTGGTCAAGTAGAAATCCACACATTCGTCCACTGTGACTCACAACGTTTGCTGTTTGGTGGACTGTCCTATTTTGCTGCTTCATTCACAAAAGCCACCATGGAGCTATAAGGAAAATATTCATGTCTGCAGAATCAGCGGCGTCGCCAGAGAAAATGCAACAAAGCAGCTGTCTAAATCAAAGCGGTCCGTTCAGATTTTAGACAGGACAATATCACAGCTGTGGGCAGGAAAGGACTTCTTGAGCCGTTACTCTAATAATATGTGTAAGCTGTCGTGTCCAAATATGCCAAAAAACGTCATGCAATCTACTCTCTCATTCACACATCTAAAATCATTAGGTTTAATTATGAACGCTGTTTGTTTCAGACCACTGTAATCAGACCCAGATCGATATATTGGTTGGCCTGTTACAGATTTGTCAGTATTAGTATATCCAACAGACCGTTTAGCAAAAAGAAAATAATGCAAGTTATAATTAAAAATTTGCTCATCATATAGTTCAGCAAAGCTCTTTTGTTTCCAGTACTGTCAACATTATGCAGCACATATAGTATATATAATATTTTGGGGTTTTTTAGTAATAATTTTAAGTAATAATTCAAATCCAAAGAACCCCTCCTTTTTGTCCAGTGGCCCTAATCCTCGTCCATACCCGCTTAACAAGTGGGCCAGGACTATATGCACATATACAAACACGTATACAGCAATAACTATAATAATAATGAATTGCATTTATATAGCGCTTTACAATGCCATAATCATTCATTCTCACATTCATACACTGGTGGAGGCAAGCTACAGTTGTAGCCACAGCTGCCCTGGGGCAGACTGACAGAGGCGAGGCTGCCACATCGTGTCATCGGCCCCTCTGGCCATCACCGGTAGGCGGTAGGTCCGAGCCGGGGCTCGAACCGGCAACCTTCCGATTACAAGACAAACACCCAACTCTTTGAGCCACGATCGCCCCAAATTAACACGTATATGCTTAAAACACATGTATTATAAATCCCCATTCTTTTGATTTTCATACACATTATGCTCATTTCCTCATCCCCTGTGAACGCCATGTTACAGTCTCCATTTATAAACAACCAAGTTTTTGTCATCTGACTATAATCAGTGATGCAACGAAGATTTTAAGACTAGCAAGACAAATTAACCACTCGTGTCTGTGCCATACAAAACCTGCCCGCTGGTTTTTTTCCAATATCGGTTGTAGTCGTAGTAGTCGCAATAATTGTGTCAGCACTGCTCAGAATCGCAGAACTGTGACTAGGCATTTGATTTTTCTTGCGCCCCCTCATGAGGGATAATAACAAGATTTTTTATCTAATATTGTCAGGTTTGCTACTGTCTGCTGGATCACACCGATAAGCAATCTTCACTTTGCTGTCAGTGCTGCAATTTCCATGTAATGTGGCATGTGAGATTCAAGTCACAGTGAAAAACGGCTCAATTAATTAAACCCAAAATGCAAAATAAGCAACGTCTCTTCTTTGATTCTTCTTTAATTTTCAGGCGTTTGAACCATTTGAAATCTTCCACGCTCATGCGCCACACCTATGATGATAAACTCTCTTTATCTACCACAGCGCTCTCCTGTTCCTCCCTGGGGCCCGCTGCTGTCCAGGTGTGCGTGTTGTTTACTGTATGAAGCCCTATTAGAGCCATTGCTTGGTCTAGTGCACTCCATGCAGCGCTGAGCAGAATTGACAGACCAGTCTGGCTCCTTAATTAAACCTCCCCTCTCTTCTCAACACCACCTAATGATCAATAGAAGACAAATGTAAGGGAGAGGCATCAGGACGGGTGGAAAGACAGGGCTGTACAAAAAGTACAATGCGGTGATGAAGAAGGAGGAAATAAAGGCAGATGGAATGGACGTCAATGTGTGCAGGGTTAGAGGGTGAGCCAGAGGTCACGATGCATCCCAGGCCCTTTGTGTCTCCGCCCCAGCATTCAGACCCGGGGCCGCAACAGTTTTACGTTGCTAAATGCTGCCTAAATGGGACGCAGCATTACGGTGCAGTAAACACATTTTGATAAGAGCACAAGGTTGTGAATGAGCTCGGCCCCCAGTGCTCTCGCTCTTCTCGCAGCTCAACAGCACTAGAGGGGCTCAATGAGTCACTCTGACACACATGGTTACACTCTAAACACTGAGGCTGGAGCTGTGCTAGTCCTCGTGGGCCAACATCACAATACACGCATTTGCATTCTGACCTAATTACGGACCGAAGCCCAACACAGGCAGCAATTTGGGCCTAAATGACTCCCTTGGCCAGTGTCATTATACAGGCCATTTTCAAATCAGTCTATATTGTTTTTAAACCCCCTAAAGCCCCATTTACAGTAAGAAAACACACACACACACACACACACGACTGTCTGCTGTATTTATAAATGTGGAAAAATTAGTGTTTTTAAGGGTCTGTTGGCTGGTACAGCATATCTTAGCTCATTCTTGCATTTATACACAAATGTCTCCGGCGCCTTTGTAGCGTGAAAGACAAATGTTCACTTCAAGCATGAAATTGGAGAGCACAGCGAGGCCAGCAATTAACACTCAGGAGCCCGAGCTTTCACACTGGGGCCCCAAACGCCTGTAATCTATATTTGATAATCCTGTTCCACCAAGGGGTCTTAACAACCCACTCATCAGCTATTGCCAAGTGAAAAGCCCCACTGGGCAATGAGACACCAAGGCTTTGCATAAACAGACTGAAAATCGAGAACCGCTCTGACATACGAAAATGCATCCTCCTTTAGAAATACGAGGCTGACATTCGGAGCGCTCAAATCTGGAGGTTTACAATGGAGAGGAGACGGGCAGCTGTTCATACTGTGCTGTGATTGTAGGATTCAGGTCTGCCAGTGATAAATGCACTAACCCAGCATTGTCAAAGGAGCTTGCAAAGAAAAGCGTCTGGACTTCTTTAAGTTGCTTGAAGACGTTTCACCTCTCATCCGAGAAGCTTCTTCAGTTCTAAGGTCAAATGGTGGAGAGTCCCAGATATAAACCTAGTGGGAGTTTCCCCCCACAGAGGGACAAAAGGACCCCCTGATGATCCTCTAATCGCCTGAGCCAAGGTGTGAAACAGGGTGTGGGTTCCAATCAGCCAGAGTTTCGGGTGAGCTCATTGTGAAACCTGGCCCCACCTTATCATGCAAATTCCTGAGGTCAGATGGCCCAGGATGTAAGTGGGCGTTAAGGCGTCTGGGGAGGGAACTCAAAACTGGATTATAGATGGCAGAGAGTTGGTGTCGTAAACCACCGCCTCTGTTCATAGATGGCTTCTTTCACTCCTCTTTCAAACCATCTGTCCTCTCTGTCCAAAATGTGAACATTGGCATCCTCGAAAGAGTGTCCTTTGTCCTGTGGAGGTGGCTCTTCTATGTTGTGCCATGCGCTTGTGAAGTGGCTGTTTGGTCTCTCCAATGTAGAGGTCTGCCATCTATAATCCAGTTTTGAGTTCCCTCCCCAGACGCCTTAACGCCCACTTACATCCTGGGCCATCTGACCTCAGGAATTCGCATGATAAGGTGGAGCCAGGTTTCACAACAAGCTCACCCGAAACTCTGGCTGATTGGGACCCACACCCAGTTTCACACCTTGGCTCAGGCGATTAGAGGATCATCAGGGGGTCCTTTTGTCCCTCTGTGGGGGGACACTCCCACTAGGTTTATATCTGGGACTCTCCACCATTTGACCTTAGAACTGAAGAAGCTTCTCAGATGAGAGGTGAAACGTCTTCAAGCAACTTAAAGAAGTCCAGACACTTTTCTTTGCAAGCTCCTTTGACTACGATGACCTGGATGACTGAGAACCTTCACAGACCTAACCCAGCATTCTTTAGGAGGAAAATCTTTGGCTTGTAAAATGAAGTCTGACTAAATAGAAAATGCTTATTATGGCTTAGTTGATCGAGGACCTGCATATATGTTTTCCTAATTAGTTTATGTTTTCAATTAGTAGTTTTAAATCTTCCTTAATACAGCATGATGTTCACTTTGTAAACTGTGGGTTCACTTAAACAGGCAATAAAGCAGGATATGCTTTATTGCCTGTCACTGACAAGTGGCTACAATACAGGTATCACAGCTTGATTACATTTCCTAAAATGAAATCCACAGTTCAGTTGTTCTTACATGTAGATGGGGCTTTAAAGCTATTAACCCTCTCGAGGCAGGCGTTGCCGATTTGCAACAGTTACAAACTAACAACCTGATAAAGCAACTGTGATCCTGTCATTAAGTCAGGAGATGAGGTGTTTGAAACCGGATGTACCAGGTGAGGGATGTGTCAGACTGTGAAACCACGTGATCTTGGCTAACAACTTGTGATGGGCAAGTTGTTAATGACCCCAACACGTTCTCATGCCAAAGCGTAACAGATTATGTCATGTGATAAATTGAAGGTATGTTACGCTTTCGGCCACCCAACACATGGTTATGTGTTCGGAAACGTCAGGAAACATGAGAACAGTTTGGAATGAATTTACACATGTACATTTCTTTTACTTTTTCAACATGAATCGCTTTGGATAACACCATCTAATATAATTAAGACTGTAGTTAAGGTTAGGAATAAGGTTAGGGAAACGTGTGTTACCACTGGGAGCGTCATTCTATTGGATTCCATCCACAATCCGGCACAATCCGAAGGTAACCTTCCGCGCTCCTATGGGTTGCCTCGGAACATGACAAATCATCGGTATTTTACGTGGAAGGAGATCGCTATCCTCATTATGTTAGTTTAATTGAGCTAAAATGTTAAAATGGACTTAGCGTTTTATACAGTCAGAATTGAAATGAATACCTGACTGTTTATAAAAGCCAACGCTGAGGGTTGGAGCTACAGGTATCGCCCCCTGGTGAACATTCATAATAATGCAAGTTTAAGGCGCTTTCCATTGGCTTTATTTTACAGACCCGGGAGATCTTTTATACTGCCTGTGACCACCCCAATCTTCTTCTCCAGATATTTAAAACGCTAGCCAACCAACCAGTGGATGAAATCTTTTCTTCTTTTTCTCTTGTTCTTCACCCTCTGCATGTTCTCCTTCCATACATCCATGAATCTTCTCTCTGGACTTCCTTTTTCCCTCCTGCCTGGCAGCTCACTTCCATTCCTTTCCTTATTCTCCCTAACCTGCTGCACATCCTTTCTAACTCAACCCTTTTGTCTAGCCAACCAATAACCAATAAATAGGGCATCTTTTACTTACAGTGTAAATCTTTATTTTCTTTAGCTGCAGTCATGTTAATAAAAAAGCAAGAAAAGATATTTTATTTTTCCCCTCCAAACAAATCAGGGAAAAACCTGCTAGTTTATTTCCAATTAATGCTAATGTGATGCAATAGCATTATCATCCAAAGAGTAAATGAGACCTAACGGCATGTAAGTAAAATTAAAATTCTATCTATAATGACCTGATGATGGCACTCGATGAAATGTTAGGTAATCACATCTCGATTGGCTTTATCCTCTGGCCATCGCGATGTTGAAATATGTGTGTGTTGACTAAAACGCTTAAAGCACACACACTGACAGATGAAATATCATCCCTATGCAGTTAATGATGTAAGGAGGAAGCAGATTCAATGCACTGTCCTCCCTGCTTCCTAATGTGCTGGACTTATCACCAGGCTTTATGAAAGCCTGCACAGACCCTTTTATTCTGCATTCAAAGACTTTTTATTTGAACATTCACAGTCAGAATGGAGGCTTTTTGTCTATAGAGCTCCTCCAGTCCGTATAATTTCACACAACCTTCCAAAACAATTCTTTTCACTTTCAGTGGAGCACTGTTCACTTCAAATGTCTCAGGAAGTAGCTATTGAGTAGAAAATATCACTGTGGTTTCAATAACTCTGATGTTGAATCAACTGTGCAGCAGTAAGCAGCACAGTTTAGAGGTCATCTCTGAAATGCCACCTCTGACTGTGTTTTCAAAGGTTCATGAAGCGCCGGCACAAGTGCACTATTCTCTGATTTATAAGTGAGCTCCGTGTAACATCAGAGGCATTTTTTTCCCTCGGTGATTTACAGCTTGTAGTGCTACTGATTTTCCCAGAAATATAGCAGATTTTCACTGCTGATAACAAATTAATTTGAGCAGTTTTAAGTTAATGCTTCAGGAAGTCCATATGGAGGCCAGATTGCCGAGACCACCTGAAAGCTTCTTTAACAGAAATCACTCTTAAAGCAGCATAAATACTCTTCTTCTGTTAGTTAGCACTGATATGAGATTGAGGCTGACTGCGAGGCCAGCTTCATGTTTCCAAATTATACACCGATTATACCCGTCCAGTATATCGGGGCAAATAAGGTGAATGTGCAACCTTCCCTGTCAAAGCTTCACCTCCAAGCTAAGAGGAAAAATCCCGTCTGCTGCGAAGTTCATCAAACGTATCACCGATCACCTCCGCAGATGTGAACCCCGTTACCTTACATGCCCTTCACGGTATCTTTCATCCATCCCTCCTTATTCAGCAGTGGGCCTGAATGAATGAGACAATGCATGCCAATAGTCTCAGCTCACTACGTCCATCCCCCACTGCACCAGGACACAGCGAGAGGAGACGACACTCATTTGTTTCCACCGCGGAAAGGCTGGGAGGTGGAGGAGAGCCAGGTTAGATAGGGAGAGCCTTGGCAGATGGCCAGACGTTCCTGATAGTGACAACCCTGATGATGGTTTCCATTCACAATGAGCCGCCGAACAGGCCCGCTCTTTCTCTCCTCGCACTTCCTGAATCAGTTCTGAGGAGAGGGTAATGAGCCCAATCAGATTTCCCCATGGCTCAGCATAACGAATGGGTCAGATGAGCGACAGGAGACACTAGTGAAACAGGTGCTGGGGGAAATCATTGACTCTCACTCTCTGTTTGACTTTCTCTCTTTCTCTTTCTGTATTTTTCTCTCAAACTCTTCTTAATACTGAATCCACTGAGCCAATAAATGAGAGGCTGTATTGTTTCTTTACAAGCTTGTCTCTAAAGAAGTTTGGACGCAGTGTTAAACGTAAATCAAAGCAGAAACTGACGATCTGTAAATCATGCAGAATCTGTGTTTGACTGAAAACAACACAAAGAAACGCGACTGAGAAATTTGATCGTTTTGAAAACGAAAGCTTTGAATTTGATGTCACAAAGAGCTTCAAAAAAACTGGGACAGGGGCATCTTTACCACTGTGTTGCATCACCACTTCTTTTGCCACCGAATGTGTTTCAGGACTGAGGAGCCCAGTGGATGAAGTGTTGGAAGCAGAATTCTTATGTTTGCTTAATAAAAGCAATATAAGCTCTTTCATAGGTTTGGCCCCTCCTTCATCATTAATTTTATCCTGCATTTACTGGTGGCTAAAAGGTCTGGAATAGAGGCAACATCTAATAAAGGATGTCACAGATGTCTCCTGATTGGAGGAGTAATTCACCAGAAAGTGTTACGGTCTATTTCATATCTGCTGATTTGGCTTCACTTCTGCTTTCCCTGCCTTTCTGCCATCATGTACAGTGTTACTCTTCATAGCAACTCAAAGCTCGGACTCAGCAAAAACACTGAAAACACAGTTCAAGTCCAAAGGCAGTATACTGAGCAGCTGCTCCTGTAACCACTCTATTGACACATACAGATGCATAGTATAAGTTTTATAGCCAAGGTTAATGGAACGCAGCAATATTATAATAATATAGTCTAGTACAATAATGTTGCCCCTTGTTGTCATGTCTCAGCTGCTTTTTGTCGTAACTTCCTGTTTTACTTTGAAAGCTGGTTTTCTCACACGCTTTCATCCTTTCCCTCGTCCCGTCCTGCACTCCTTGTTTGTCTGAATGTTTCCACCTGTGTCTTTCCCTTCATCTTTGTCAGGTCATCTCTTTGCCTCCCTGCTTATTTTTATTTTTCTGACTGATTTCAGGTTGTATATCCTGGAATCTACCTACATTTTTCTTTATGTCTTCAATTAAAAATGATTTGCTCCCTGCCCGTACGCGTGATTTAAGTCTGCTTTAAAATTCCACTAACAGAAAGTTTTCATTATTTGAAACTTAGTCCTTCTTAAATTCATCATTCTAGAGGTTATTGCGGCTGAGTCTACTTTTTGTGTAATTTGGTGTACTTCAGCCTTTTTCCCCGTTTCCTTTCCATAATAATAGATTCTTGACAGCCACCCTTCTACTGACACCGTTTCTGATAAGAAATCAGTAAAGCCAGACGCATTTCTCAGGTCTTTGCTGGATGCTGGATTCTTATTTCTGAAGGACATGGCTTTTATCTGCCGATGACAATTTTTTTGTTCATCTTTCGTCCTCCACTTGTCCAGTTTTCTTACATTTTTAAGGCCACATCATGCTGACATGTGCCAAGTTTTCAGCTAATGCCTCTTTGGGAATCACCTTGTTGGTGCAAAGCATATAATTTTATACCTGTCAAACTTTGTCACTTGTCATAGAGCCAGCTAAAGAAATGGGAACAAATAATGTGGTTGTCCAACAGGATGCTGGTGACAAAGTGCCAAAAATACAATTGAAAATGTGAAAGTTGTCTTTTATGTGTAGGCAAAACACTGATTCACGCTTTAGTTGGGTATCATTTTATGCTTGGATGAGTCAAAAGGTTAATGTTAAGTGGCTTGACAAGGAAACGAACCAAAATAACATCCCTCTGAAAATGGTCTGGCACAAGAACTGGAATGGAAATGAGAGAAAAAGCAGCCAATGTCCAAAGAAAAACTTTGAAAGAGATTCAGAAAGCCTGGGGAACTATTGCTCAATGCCACTTAAAAAAAAATAAAAAATAAAATCTGGCTCAATGAAACAAAAGAAAACCTTTGCATAGTATTGCATGCGTTTTACCAGGTCAAACTGTTGGCGTTTCCATTCAGTCATAGGCAATGGTGAAAATCTATCTGCACTGGACATAAATTATAATTTGCCTGTATTTTCTGCTAAACTAATATGTTTACGAGTGAATCATTAATAAAGTCTTCCCATGTCTTCTTGCCTTAAGAGTCACTCCCAGGGTTTATTTGTAAAATGTACAGAATAACTTGCCTACAAAATACAAATGTTTGACAAATGAAAAGGCAAAGTCAGTACATGTCACATGCCCTACACCACCTGCTACACACTGACTATAATCACAGAGATCAAATCATATTCACATTCAACCCCCTTGCACCCAGACTCCATTTGATTTTGATACTAACGTCCTTTCTGACTGTTAGTGATGTCTCATGATACACTCACAAATTGTTGACTTTAAGTCAGGGGTGTCAAACTCAAATACACAGTGGGCCAAAATTCAAAACTGGAACAAAGTTGCGGGCTAACATTAATATTTATTGAAATATATTTATTCATCCAGATATAAGAATGAATCTTTTCTTATGGACTCAAACAGGTTTTGCTGAAAAACTGAATATGGAACAAGCAAAGCTTAATACTAAACAATATATATATTAGCTGTATAATACCAGTAGGCCAGCTCTAATAGTAATTTGGTATGGCTTCGCGGGCCAAATGTAATTAGGCTGCGGGCCAAATTTGGCCCGCGGGCCAGAGTTTGACACCTATGCTTTAAGTGAACTGATTCAATGTAAAATGTCCTTTTAATGTTGGCACATTAGTAAAATGTGAAATGTAATGTAATGCACTTGATTGGTTTACATTCAGTTTACACCAAGCACATTTTCTTTAATGATCAATTATTTGAATAAATAAACTTTTGATTTTCATTTCTGTTACATTTTACTCAAAATGACTGCTTCACGTTCGCCGAGGATGAAGAGTCATTTATAGCATAATGACACAATACACGAGTGTGCCTGTGTTGTCCACACATGCGGGAAAGGCTTTGTGCTATGCGTCTGCGGGCCTCTGTACACACATCAGTCAAACATCTAAGGGGAAACATGCAGAGGCTGCTTTCATATTGTGTTTTTGCTGTTTGACAGACATAAAAAATGGGCTTTAGCAACATACAGTAACTCCAACAGCACAACCATAAATAACACCAACACTGCTGTGGTCCCCACCCACAGTAGATTTTCTGAATAATCAAACAGCTGTAATGTGGCTGGATGTGTTATTTAGCCTCTGTGCTCAGTGTCTACATTCCTCATATGATTTCTCTCGTGTTGAGCTCCGCGCTTATTTCCTGTGGAGTAAAAACACTCGGCTGTAGGAAGCCCCTCGCATCGACCACTCACAGGATATGTTTTTTTTTTCCTTCACGCTCAGGTATCACCGACCTGTCAACACAAATGTGCGTGAACTTCTGTGTTAGTAAGCGGTGTTTTAATCGCTGTTGATGTTCAGTGAGTGATGCTGGAGGACACAAAAGAGAAAAAGGCATGTACAGTATGCTATGAAAATGGGAGTAAAAAAACAAAAAGAGTAGGGGGACACTTTAGCACACACTGATGGATATTTAGCACCTGATTAGCTGCAATGAGGACAAAGTAGCCAGGCCATCTGCTTTACATTTGCTCCCCTGGACATGCATGCATGCCAAGGGCAGGCTTCACTGTAGACACCTTTTGCTACGCGCTGCGTGTCATTTTGTTGTCTTTTTGAGCAGATGTTATGCCGTTTTACAGATTAATGTGACCTTTATCACCTATAGATCTTCACGATCATCATAGATACATGGTCACCGGTTGTTTTGCAGCTAGTTTGGATGTGCTCAGCGTCTTTTAGTTTACATTTTGACTGCACAGTTGTGAGCTTTTTGTTATGCCGAAATACAACATTGTTTTATTTTATTTATGGAGCATTATTTTAATAAATGCGGCTAATTTATTTCTGAGTATTTTTTTCATGTACATCTAAGCTTGTACATCTAAGAACACCGCATTGTTCAAGTTTGAACAACTTGAACAATGCGGTGCTAGTGGGAATTATCACTTTGTGTTTTAGGCGGATGTATCACGTTCTGTTTTGTTAACTCCAATTTCTGGTTCTCATTAGTGACTGAGGTTGGCAGGTATTGCTTTTCATTTAATCATGTTAAAAGCTGCGTGTGCGCGAGACAACCTTTGAGACTTGGACTGATTAAACTTGTGTGGAAATCTTCATAATCTTGCACTTTTCTCATTTGATTTGTTTGCAATTAGTGTCTAACTTTGCCTCCTATGATAATTACAACAAGTAAGAAGATAAAACATAGAATTAATTAGGAGGGAACAAACTTGAAATATCTGCAACAGGACTCCTTACAAGGATCTGGCAGATAAATCCTGCATCAGTAGGCCAGCAAATGATACACCTGTTCCCAAGTCTCCTGAGTTTGCTTCTTTTTAAGGAAGGAGCCTCCACCTTTGGGCTTTAAGCTGTTCTTATTAACTCTCAGTGTCCCTGGACACCAAATTTTAGCACTTCAGAAAAGAATTTCAGTGTGGATGTTAAGCTTAGGATCAAATCTTCATCCAGGCATGTAATCCAAACCACACAGCCTCATATTAAAAGGCTAACCTCCATGTTGTGGACGAGCTCATTTCAGATGTTACCTCGAGTGAGTTCTTGTCATTCTCGGCGTCTTTTTCCAGTCATGTCCTCCTGATCTCTGTCCAGTGCATTTTAACTCTTTGTTTCCATCCAAAGTTATATATCACAGTTTTGTTTTTAGAACATCAGCTAGCTGGTGCATCTTATTGGTCCAGGATCAACACTGGCGCTAATCAGTTATGTTCTTATGACTCTTTGGATAATTAACTCTTGTTAATGTATTTTCTTTACTAACTTGTAAAATATAATAACTATATGATCAAGTTGGGTTTGCTGTTAGCCCAATTTAGCTTTTCATGTTGGTTTATTAGTGAGTTTTTAAAAGCACTGGCTAACTTCTTGGCTAATGCTAACTGAATGCTCAGATAATGTCACTGGTCAGTTGCTGATCTTGGAGAATAACAACGTTATTACAATGATGTCCTAACAGCATCAACATGAGATACTTTGCCAACTAGTTACCCAACTTAACATTGACTATTAGCTCCACTTGTCAATTTAATGAAGCTGAAAGAATCTGGGCTGATTTTAGCTTTAAACGGCGCCTCTGAGCTTGTTTGTTTCTTGGGCGCTAACAGCATTTGAACCTAGAAATGGCTAAAAACCTCATTCTTAACAAGCAAATGATGCATTAACAGGTTGGTCGTTTCACCACGTCTCCTGCCTTTATGCTATGTTTAGCAATTAGCTCATCTTATAGTAAGTAAGAGTATTTCAGAAAAAATCAAAACACAGTCTACTAATTTCTGGTGTACCAACATGCATTTCTTTGGTTTTAGCTCTAATGACTTGCTGTCATACAGTCATGGTCACAGCTCTTGCTTTGCAAAGCTTACGTTCTTGAGAGAATAATTTAGAAATCTAGACAGTGAAGAAAGCTAACAGAAGCTAATCACAATTGTCTCCAGTCTGTTTTTGTCACATTTCTTATAACACGAGGACGAGAGCAGTACTTTCCTTTTACTGCTTGATCAGAGAGAAGAGAAACTAAAACGTGCCTTTTCTGGTCTTCCATCTTCTTATGTAGCTTCTTAATGGGTGCAAATACTTAAACAGTGGGGGCCTGCTGACCGACACTTCTGTGCATGTAAGAAAAGATAAGATTCGGCTGGATCTGAAAATTCATGAGCAGCGCTGGCAGGTTGAAACTAAGGTGGCGCAGAATACAACACTGTGGATAAGAACTCCAGCGGACTGTTTAATCATATTGTGGCACATGGCAAAATCTGATGCCGTTATCTCTTTCTCGCTCACTTTTTAAATTTTTTTACATTTGCTCTCCCATTTTGACAGCGAGACACAGAACACACTCCTCTGCTCCTCAGAGGCGACTTGCCACGCTCGAGTGTCATTGCAGGAGCCTGCTCAGAGTGTGTGACGGCTGCGGATTGTCGTAGAGACCCGGCAGATGGTGGAATGGTACGGCGTGGGGGGGAAGGCTTATGATCACGCCACCGCCTAACACTCACGCTCACAGCTCCTCAAGCACTCACCTCTGAGAGCCGTGCTTGCTTTCATTGCAGGGATACAGCTGGAGAGCACCCTCCTGATAAAAGCCTTTTAATGTCATTTCTCAAATGCGAACTGTGTGAAAGTGTGCATTTTCCATGTAAGAAAAAATATATAAATTTTTCACTTTGGATCGCGCGCTGTGAAGACCATGTACGCTGCTTTTGGATGCCATTCAGTTTGACTGCAAAAGCTTTTAGCGCTAAAATAGCAACATTGTAACAATAGTAACTTAGAGTGCTGGAAAGGCCTTTATGAAAACAGCCAAGTGTATAAAACACGCGGGCAACAAATCATCCTAAAAATGAACTTGGCTCCAGCTGAAATGTCAGTGTGGCCTTGAGATCGAGCAGGGGCAGCAAGAAGCTGAATGAATCCTACACTTAGTCAAGAGTCTGTTCCTGTGAATACATCTGGGCAATTAAAAGCAAACAGGCAAATCTTTTTTTTTCGCTTAAAAACTTCTACACGGATCACGATCGCCACCTGATAAGTGTCGGATTTAATGCGCACTCGCTTCCTTCCATAACTGAATATTAATGTAGGCTGTCATCCATGAGAATGACTCATTTACGAGCGAGCGGAGAGAGCCGGAGACTCAAACCTGGATGAGGTTTGTCGCCCCGCTCGTTTGATAACAAGCACTCAAGTGTATTTACAAGGCAGAGCAGGCGAGATAAGTCTGCGGCGTAATGACACTAAGCAGGTCAGGAATGTCTCTGCCTCTCAGTGTGCTGGTGCTCATCTCCCTCCTACAGTTATCCTTCTTTCTGTCAGCGAGCCGCGCGGGCTCGCTGTCGTCGGCGCCGATGCAAAGCATTCTCCAGCTCGACTTGAGCAGCCTTGTCTCTCCGCTTTCATCACATTCGTTTACTCAGAGCCAAACTCTGGCCTGTCGCCGTGCTCGGGAGAGAGAGAGAGCAAAAACGTGTTGCACTGACACGGCACTCAAGACGGTGATGTGACCCCCGCATGTGGTCTCCAATCTCAGGGTGTGTGGGTGTCAATAGGTAGGTGTGAGGTTAGATACAAATTGGCCTGCTCGTGTCAAACCCCTGCAGTCACCAGCTCAAGCCTGGACGGCAGCTGGAGCCGAAAAGCAACACTCTGAGCGGAGGGAAGGTGTGAGGGAGAAAAATAGCTGAAAGGAGTCTGACTTTTGGTTGCAACTTCATAAGAAACACAATTTATATGTTTGGAGATTAAAATAAATTTGTTTTTCCTGCTTCTATTCGCTTTCCCGTCTTCCCTCACCTGTCCCCTCTGCGTCCTGTTTAGTCACCTGCACCCTGTCCCGTCCTCTCCGGCGCTCATACAAATCTGCGAGCGCCTGTGTGATCCTCCCCTGCCACTGTTTTTATGCCTCACATTATGACACATATAATCAGGCTGGCTGTTTGCACTACTTTGTTCAGCACAAATTGCTGCACCGATGGTCGCGGCAAAGCACAGATGGGACGTGGACAGTTTTTCATCGGCTGTTCCATACCACAGAGCCCAACACATCTGGTATGCAGCGAGAAGCATCTTTGCACTAATTTGTTTGTCACTATATATTGAAGGGACTATCTGTCATCCTGCCATGCTTTGGTTGCAGCATGATGTTTGAAGAACATGGCTAGTCAGAAGTTTCAGGCAGCCTGGCTGGTTGGCCACTCGGGACTCTCTCACACATACACACGCGCACGCACACACACCAACGCGCACACAAACTCCATCTGAATGCAAGGAGGGGAAATAGAAAGAGTATGGAGAGTCTGCAAGTTTTTGCTTTAAAGCAAATCAACTCTCAGTACCCATAAAAAAGAGAATTTAAAGAGAGAGAAGTGCTAACTGTGGGTGTGACTACAGGAAGCCCAATCTGAGTGATAATTGACTGAGATGCTGTTGTCATGTCTGGCGAGTTTTCCTTTCTCCAATGGCACGTACTCAGTTGTGCAGGTGCAAATTTTAGTGGGGACGCAGGGGACGTGCTGCTCCCAATATGTGGCAGGAAGTTTTGAACAGGAACAGAAACTTTTTAAGACATGTCTGTGTTAATAAAGTCCAGGGTTTAAAATGCGTTAAGGTATAACTTAATGGAACAGTTGCTACATGCATATTCTGGAGGTTAAAGATGCAATTTCATGTGTATAGCACTAAATCACAATAACAGTGACCTATAGACACTTTACATTGTAAGGCAAAGACCCCACAATAATACAGAGATGACCCCCTGTCAATAGAAAATTGTATTTGTTTAGTCAGCATAAGCTTTTAATGATATACGTTTATTTGTGATAGAATGCTGCATGATGATCTTTTCCTTGCTTAGAACTGATTGTTCTTTATGAAAACGTGTTCTGATATTTGTATCTGAATCTTCCCACAAGCGATAGTAGGAAGTTGAACAAGCAGTTCTGACCTTACACACACACACACACACACACACACACACACACACACACACACAATCACATATGCACATGCTTATGTCACTGAACGAATGTTTTCATTTCTCTTGTATAAATAAAGAAAGCACTTGGTAACAGTGGGAAAGAAAAAAAAAACTTTTTTAATAGGAAGAAACCTCTGGCAGAACCAGGCTCAGGGAGGCGCAACTACAGGCCTAACACGTCTTACTAACATGGGGCTACTAAGCAATGATTGGGCAATAGCTGTTCAGTGAAGGTCAACTTCATGTCCCACAAGATTTGAGACACTGAAATCTCAGATTTCTTAAAGTTCCTTTTCTTTCCATTTCTAAACTTCATTTTTTCAACAGAAACTCAGAAGGTCTGGACTAGGGCTGGGCGATATGGCCCGAAATCATATCTCGACATTCTTTAGCTGGATGGCGATATACGATATATATCTCGATATTATATTTAAAGCCATAAAGTAAGACCAAAAAGAGAGGTCTTAGTCAAAGCTGTGTCCCAAATCTCACACAGGCACTTTTATTAACATACAGCTTAGATGTACATGAAAAAAATACTCAGAAATAAATTAGCCGCATTTATTAAAATAATGCTCCATAAATAAAATAAAACAATGTTGTATTTCGGCATAACAAAAAGCTCACAACTGTGCAGTCAAAATGTAAACTAAAAGACGCTGAGCACAATAACAAAGACAGATTTCACAGCTGCTCTGTTCCCGACTTCTACTGCGTGACTGAGTTTGAAATCCTCTTTGTAACCACGTCTCTTACAGGTGCCATTTGTGGTCCTTATACACACAGTGAGGTAATATTACGTTGAAGCACAGTACGTATTAGCGTGGTTAGCTCGTTAACGTGTTTACGCCGTCCTCCAGCCCCACGCACGGGGAGATCCACGGTAACTCGTTAACAGAGATTTGCCGTGTTAATGCAGTTATGGCGTTAACGTCATTTTTAATGAGATTAACACTGACAAAACTAAAATAGTAATCCCCAAATGTTTTCTTTTTACCGACCAGCTCCTCTTTGATAGCTGCCGTGTACATCTTGTCATCTGTTGCCTGCAGGTGAAGCGATGGGCGAGTTGTGTTCAGTGAAGGAGAGGCGAGGCAGAGTAAGGTTTGCATCGAGACAAAAGTGGACGAAAGAGAGGCAAACTTGTGGCCCCACAAGCATAATTAGTACTTATAATTAACGTAACATAGACTATATCAATATAAACCATATTGTCACATTTAATATCTTGTATAAAAATATATCGATATATTTAAAAACTCGATATATCGCCCAGCCCTAGTCTGGACCGATGTTTTTTACAGCTCATAATATCAACGTTCTCATTCTATGCTCTACATTCAGTGTTGTTCTAAGGCAGTTAAACAGCTGTTTGATACTGATGTATTCAGGCTTGAAAATTAGCCTCAGTCTGGTCATTTGTTAGTTGGTCCCTGTTAATGTCAAGTGGCGTCATAGTCACGTAGCACTGATCCTACTGGGAATGCTATTGGAAAGAGTGCACACAGTCCATATTTAGTTCCTGGAAAAACAGGAATTCAAAGGT